>NC_081435.1:39329505-39629505 GCF_949786415.1 Peromyscus eremicus
ACTTCATCTGCTGGACCATCTCATCTGTGCTACATTCTCCATTGACATAGGAATTGTCGTTCAGAATAAATTAAATTTCAAAGAAAGAATGCCTTACCTATAAGGAAATGAGGAAATTTTGCCCAATAGAAAAGATGCTAAATTTTGAATTTTATGAGTATATGATACTTTCAATAAATGCTAAATTTTGAATTTTATGAGTGTATGACACTTTAAATAGATAATCAATCACAGTAGAAAACTTATAAAAAAGAAAAGGCTTTCAACTGAATGTCAGGAAATTTTATCACCTTGAATATTTGCATCAGAAACAAGTGAAAATTTTAAATCAATGTTCAAAATATTGAGCTTAAGAATTATTAAAAGCAATAAAGTAAGCCAAAGGAAAATAATTGAAGCAATTTTTGATAATTATAGGTAGAACAAATATAGTTTCAACAATTTCAGAATCTGATTCTTTGAAAGGGTTAATAAAATAGCAAAATTTTAGATAGTTTAATCAAGACTTATTATTTTTAAATATAACATTAATTTACAAAATCATGTAATTTAGCAGGTAGTAAAAGAAATGCTTGTAAAAAATAATCAACGTTCATGAACCAGAATGAAAATGTAATTTAAATTCCTACAGAGTACTTATCAAAATTCTCAAAAAGAAATCGAAATATCAATGTTCTTATTGTAATTATAAAATTGGGTCATTTGATTAACATAGCTCCTTACAAGAGAAACAATTGATGTTACAAATAAATTTTACAAAAGATGCAAGTGATTGATCTCAATTTTCAATAGCATCTTTCATAGGAAGCCAATTGAGGCTAGTAGCTTTGGTCTATAATCCCAATTACTTGAGAGGCTGAGGCAGAAAGATCATAGTTCCTAAACTAGAAAATGAGCTCCAGGTCTGTCTGTTCTTTTTAATGAGACTTTATCTCAGAAGTAAATAACTGCTGGCAATATAGTTCAGTGGTACAGTATTTGCCTGGTATGCATTCAGGTCCAGATACAAGTGGTACTCAAAAGACCCTTTCTGGGGGTATGGGGCAATACAGAAGAAGAAAGAGGGAGGTGGAATAAATAACACTAAAAATGTTTGAAAAAGCCCTAGAGAATCATATTATTTTATGTTTATTTAAAATTACATATCATATATGTGTGTATACATGTATACTTACAAACATATATATATTTATATGTAAAATGAAGTTATTATACTTACTGTGATAATAATTATCATAACTATTTATCAAAAATCCATAACTATTTATCAAAAATCCCAGTGCCTGCATGGGAAACCTCCTTTCCAGTTTTTGACGAGGGATATTGGAGATTCAAAATACTATAATCTATTGCCATCACTCTTGGTTGCTACCAAGAAATTGTAGGTAAGGCCTTATTGCTGAAGACACCACTCCCTTCAGATACAGGACTTGAGGTGTTGAGCTGATATGACCCAGAAGCCTCCCCCTGAGAACTAGTTCTCAAAGTATCCAAATGTGTTATGAAGATTTCCCAGGGTTAAAACATTCAGTGCTATTATCCAGCTGTAAAACCTATGAACCACAAAGATGTTTACAAAGATATGACATCCCCAAATGTTCTACTATGGAGCTGATGTACTGGGAGCAACTAACATCCATGTAATTGGATTTCAGGACTGTTCAAAAGGAGGATAATTCATTCCTGGCACTGTAAACCTATGGGTAGGGAAGTCATGGGCCTTAAAGGGAAATCTGCTACTAACACTTTCCTGAACTAACATTCAGATAAGTGAGGCTTTCATCCTTCATCAATGAAGCTTCCCTCTGTATGAGTCAGAGACCATCACAGAAACCCAAAACTGGTCAAAATGCAGAGAACAACTGACTTTGGGTTGTGCAGCCTTGATTATTACAGCTACAACACAACTCCTACAAAAGCTCAAGGGACAACATGGAAAGCAGGAGGGGATTTTCAGAGCCAAAGTTCCAAAGCATCTGCTTTCAGAGAGTGGCTTCTATATATCACAAGAAAGCTGTGCACAGCAGCACTGTCATCCTATCCACGTATGTATTTATATATGTAATGCATATTTTAACCAAGAATTGGATTTTTGTCTTTACTTATCCTATGATTATCAGTTCCTCACATATTAACCTGGTTTCAAATTTTACTGTTTCTTCCCCCATATCTTTCTTCAGGTTTCTCTATAGTTCTGAAGTTGACCGCTGTGTGTCTTCACATGATCCCACACATCAGTAGTGGCTACAGGGTACTTCCCTGTTAAAAACGCTATGGATTTATCTGTCAACACAGATTTATTCTTAGCTCTCATTGTCTTTGTAGAAAGATATATTGCTAGGAACACATTTTAAACTTTCATTCACAAGCCTAAAATTCAACCAAACATCTGTACTTATATTCACTGCCTAGTCCTGAGCTCATCAGACATGAATTTAGTGGTATGTGTTAAAACTTCTGTATGAAACTGGGTTTCAGGAAGCTTGCAAATATGAAAGGTTGACAATGAGTTAATCAAAGTATAAAATTTATTAAGACATCAAGTTGGGAAAAGCTCTAAAAAGAACAACTTTACCCAAATAAGCCTCTGTACTGGCTGTGCTGTGTTAACTGCATCCAATTGAGCTGCTGAACATCTTCAATTCTATCTACACAGAGAGTAAAGATGAAATAGAAGGAAAACAGAGTTTTGTTTTGGGTACCACATTAAGAATATAGAGAACATCCTAGCATTATCCATGAGTATGAGAAATAAGAACATGTGTTTTACATTTTTACACATTGTTCTGTCATTGAGGAAGAATGAATTAAGAACTGAATAATTTGTATTAAATATTCACAATTATATGCGAAACTAAAAGTGGCTTAATTCAGGGTTAAATACATGTCATTTCTCTCCAGAACACAATCTTTTAGTATCTTCTCTAGTTGAAAGACTAAGTCTTAAATTCCAAAATATGGCATGAGTCAGTTTTAGAAAAACTATTCAATGAAGTTTTTATTGTACATTGTGGTATCATTAGGTATGAAAAACAGCAAACAACACATGCCTTTTTGTTTGGTGTTTTAATACATTGCATTCCTTGAAAATTGTTTCTGCAAGTAAATTGCATAAACTTTGAATACATTGACAACTTTCACACTTCTTCAAGTGTGTACGCTGAAATAGTCATAAGTTGAATGCTTTGGAAGAGTAATGAGGCCGATTAAATTCCAGTCTTTATAGGAGCTAAAACATATTTCATGTCTCTTTCACCTTCTAATAACTCTAATATATAATAACTAGAGGCATTGGTATACAAATACTGACATTACTGCTTTAGAAGACAAACTTAAAGATAGTGATAAGACTTTGTCTCAGACAGTATTTCTTTCCACCTATTGAAAAGATGCAAATCTGCCCTAGGCAGGACCCTTAAGTTGCCAAATTACTCTAAGTCAAATATTCAACACCAGTTTGGCTGGAAGACAGTGATTTGCATTTGATTTCAAATCAAAATAAGTGATCCCCTATTATAAGCTATACAGGCAGGAGTCATGATGAATTAATTACCTAAGTGTATGAGTAAGCTCTTTACAAGCTGTGATTGAAACAGTGTGCAGATACTTTGGGTTGAGTATGCCCTTTGATAAATTGAACTTCTGCAAGGTCAGGAATCCATCTGTCCACATGCTTAACTGTAGATTACAACCACATTCCCTGAGCATCTGGTATCTAAATCTGAGGGTTGCTATCCTTTCAATCTTATCAGAGTAGATGGAGTAGTCTTTTTAAAATGTAAATTATATCAAATGCTACCTCCTCTATTATAACCTTTGGCAGCTTGGTGTTTCATTGGGATACTGGCCAGATTCAGTATCATAGCCCCAGGGCTTTGGGCTTTGCATGACCAGGCTAGAGCCTTACTTTAAGACAAATTTTCCATTTGAAAAACTGACTAGTTCCACAACCACATGCATACAGTGAATGTTCCTCAAACACATAAAAACTCTCATCTACTTCAGAATTTTCCCACATTTCAGGACTTAAATGTCTTGACTGAACACTTAACTGTGTCTACCTCATACCATCAGAACTCAGCCTAAGAATGACTTCCGGAATTCTCGGAAAAGCCAACCATCATTCTCCAATAATATTTAGATTTATCACCTTTAACTAGCACAAGTTTGCCTTTCATAGCACAGGTAAATTAATTGTAAAATATAACCTTATAGGAAGGACATAAACCAACATACTGGCAAACATATCTATACAGAATGTATCATAATTATAAAATAGTTAATCATGTCTTTAATTGGGACCAAAATATTTGAGAGAATGACTTCAAGGGAGGACACTGACTTTGCTCCTGTTTTCAGAAAATTCAGTCTATAGTATCTTTTCCCCTTGTGCTAGAACAGCATCTTATGGTGGCAGGAACATGGGGAGGAGACAGGACAAGACCAGGTTAGAACTTCAAAGACCTTCCCCTAAAACCTACTTTCTTTATTTCTGCCCTATG
Source organism: Peromyscus eremicus (assembly GCF_949786415.1). Lineage (NCBI taxonomy): Eukaryota > Metazoa > Chordata > Mammalia > Rodentia > Cricetidae > Peromyscus > Peromyscus eremicus. Next base: position 39,334,008 of record NC_081435.1, read on the forward strand.
TCCCCAAACCTCCAAAACTGTACAGTCAGCTGAGGACCAAGGTTTTAACACATAACACTTGGGAAACTTACAATTTTAATTTAAAATTTTGTATGTTTACTTGAGTGACTGTCCCTTTCATTTAAATATTATAAGCTAAAAATCTTTGAGAATCAGGGCCTCTTTGTTTTGATCACTATTGCATCCTTGATTAAGACATGACACATAATCCATTACTTATAAATTATAATAAATGTGTAATTCTTTATAATAAAAATAATTATGCTAAGTCTAAAATATGTTAAGCAAATATCAGGCAATGACACTTCAACACATGCCATATATTTGGTTGGTGCTTTGGCAATCATATCCAGGGAAATTTTAATGGGTATTATCCAAGAATTTTCCAGTCGCCATGTTAGCTTGATATAAATCACCAACAGGAGATTAAAAGTAAGTGTTAAGGTAGATACAGTAGTTTGTTCCTAAAATCCCAACATTTGGTAAACTGAGACAGAAGAATCTTAAATTCAAGGACAGCCTGACCTACATAAGTGAGTTCAAGGCCAGTCTGGGCTGCATGAGATCCCGTCTCAAATAAACTGAACTGAAATCAATTATCAATAATAATTTAAATAAATAATTTTTTTTTACGTGTAATTGCAGCACAATCAGATGAAGTCACTTTTATTTTCCTACTTTTTGTGGATAGAGTTATTTCTGGACTTTGACCTTCTGTCCCATTGACCTATTGGACTATTAATAAAAATTTCTTTAAATCTCAACATTATTTCATTGTAATTGACATCTAAATATGGTATTGCCTTCTAATCCATTGCTCAATTATGACCTCTTATTTGAATAGCCTTTTGTCTTACAAATTTTGGTATAATGCTCCTACACACCTCAGGTTAAAGCAATCCGTGAGTGTTTCATGAATGAAAACATTTTTGCATGTAGTGTACAGGACTGAAGGCTTATTGTTGTAATTTAAAAACGACAGAAGACAACCTTGGCGGGTTGGAGCCAAGGGGCCCTAGAGAGTCACACCACACTACAGAACTCACATGGAGGGTTTTACTGGAAGATGAGGAGATGGAAGGGGGGACTCAGAGTGGGCAGGGCTGAGGAGAGAAGAAGAGAAAGGCCGGCAGGGCCCAGCTCTTAAAGGGGGCTTAGGGCGTGCGTACAGACTCATGAAGACATGCAGTGCATGTGCGTGGATTATGGAGTGAGGCCTTAGGACCCTGGACTGACCAAGCATTTGCCTGAATACTGCCAATGCATACCCGATGAGGTATTCTTAGTGGCTACAGCTGGGGTCCCTGGGGATAGGCCAGGTGATGCCAGAAATACTAACACTTATGAGGCAAATACTCTACTACTGATGCATATCCTTATCCAACTTACTACCATTATTGGTGGTTTTTAATATTTCTTTTTCCATTGCTCCTTGCTATTCAACTTTAGAGTAGATTTCTTTACTCAGTGTTGTAAGCAGCCATTTGTGATATTCACTATTCAATTCTTAGTTATTTTGTCCATTCCTTGGAGTTGGAGTTGCTGAGTAAAGTCAACTTTATGTTTTCCATTTTTGCCTTTACTGTATTAATATAATAATTTTTCTTGACTCTTATACAGTCAGGTTACTATGTTAATAGCTGTATATTGTTCATTGATAAATTTTATCAGATTGAAAAAAGTTCGTCCTGTAACCACTGTGCTGAGAATATGCTGTACTTTTTAAAAAGGGGATTTAATTTTATTGTTATGAAAATACTTTTCTGACTTATTCTGTAAATGTAGTATATAAAATTGATTGAGTCTTGAGTATTAGAGAAGTCTTTCATTCCGGAGGCAAATCTCATTTGGTTATGATACATTATACATTTTTATATACTGCTTAGTGTCCTTTTCTAATATTTCATGAGGATTTTTGCCTTGCTGTATGATGGATTTTGCTCTGCAATTTTCAGTGTCTTTACATGGGTGTTTTCATATGATTGATTTTTCTTTCATATAAGTAGATATAAGTCATTAGTGAAACCAGCCCTCCTGGAGAATAATCACTGTGCTTTAAACTACAGAGAGAATAAAATACATTTTTTACAAATGATTATTTTCCCAGTTTGCAATGCTTGCCTATATCCTTTCACTCTCATATTTCATGTTACTCTCTAATATTGTGAGTGAAAAGTACAAGTAGAGGATGAAGACATCACTCTAAACAATTACTCTCTATTCCATTCTCTGCAATGAGAGGACTAGCATAAAGAAATAAAGCAGAATCTACTAAGTGGATTCCCAGGCATGGTGCCTGGATAGGAAGTCAGCAGTTCGATTCCATCCCATCCAAGTAAAGCTGTCAAAGGTCAGATTTACCTGGTTAGAGAAAACAGAATTTCTTTAAAATAAAACGGGAATTCATTAACTCATGAAAAATGATTCAGGTGTCACACAATCTTCCTTTTAGGTGGTGTTTCCTCCTAGTTAACTAAGGGAAGTTTAGGTAGAAATTTCCCCATCTCCTGGCCTTTCTCCCCACCTCCCAAGCCTGGCACCTTTATGGTTAGAATAGATGAATCTGTAATTATTTGTAACTATTGCTATTTTTATCATTTAACATTTACTTTCTTTTAAATTGAAAATAGTACAGAAGTTTAATTCTTTAAAAAAAAAAAAGCCTAGTTAAAGTCCTTAAAGCATACACATTCAATCTCATTTTGAAAATTCTATACTTATCAATGACAAAAATGGCGATATACAAAGTAATAGTTCCTATCTTTCAAAGAGGAGAAACACAGGTGAAAGTGAAATCCTTGTTTCGAAAGTGGTCAGATTGCTTAAAATGTGGGTAGTCTTCTGCGAAATGGGATTCCTGTAGAATGACAGAATCCGTTAAGATGATACAGCTGACATTGTTGAAGGAACTTCGTTATTTCACCAAAACATAGTCTACATCCTTGTCACTATGGCAGCTTTCTTTGGAAACACTGGGGGAAAAGATGGCTCAATGACAAAGAAGACAAAAACTTCCCAAAACTGAATTATCTACCTGCTGTTCAGACTATCTGTCTTCTTCAGGTGTTCACTTGGTAAGTAGGTAGAGAGATATGTTCATGCTCAGGACCCATTCTGAATGGCCCTGTCCCACATCCTCAACCTCCAGTCTTCTCTCCATCCTTCACATTGGCCTGTCCACTTAATGACACTATTTACCAGTGACTGTTCCATGTTACTTCTAGATAAAGCAGATAAGAAAATACTGCAATATTAATGCAAGTATCTATATAGTCTTGTGTTTATTGGACTTATATAGTAAGCATTCGATAAAATTAAGAAGAAATTGTTAAACAAAAAGCTAATTTTACACTACTTGCAAAGAGACAGACACGGAGGTCAGTAGAAGAGAACAGAAGACACAGACATGAACTCATGCCTCTACAGCCATCTAACTTTTTTGACAAAGATGTTAAATGCACATTACAGGAAAGATAGCTTGTTCAAGATATAGTACTGGGAAACTGGGTGTCTACCCATGGATGAATGCAACTATATTCCTATCCTTCATTCTACACAAGCTTCAAATGGATTGAAGATATTAATAACCTGAAACTCTAAAGCTGCCAGGAGAAAAAGTAGGAAAAGCTTCCAGATACAGGCACAGGCAAGGACTTTCTAAATAGGATTCTAGTCACTGAAGAAATAATGCAAAGAATCAACAATTGAAGGCTAACGAAATTTTAAAAGCCTCTGAACAACCAAGAAAATAGTTAATTGATTTAAGACAAGTGATGTCAGGTAGTATAGCCATGACGAAAATAAGTTTGAAGGCTTCTCAAAAATCTAACAATGTATCTATTGTATGACTCAGCTGCACAACCCCTTGTTATTCATTCACAGGGATCTAAACCAGCATGAAACAGAGATATTTTACCAGCAATACTTGCTTTAGCACTATGCACAATAGCTGTAATTGGTCTGTGCTTGCTGTTGTCAACTTGACACAGACATAGCCATATCTGACAAGAAGGAATCTTATTTGAGAAAACGACTTCATAAAATTGTGCTGTTGGCAAGTGTGTAGGGCATTTCTTGATTAATAATTGATGTGAGGGGGTGACTGCTCACTGGGAACAGTGCCATTCCTGGGTAGGTGGTCCTGGGTTGTATAAGAAAGCAGGCTGAGAAAGCCAGGGGGAACCAGCCAATACAGAGTATTCTTCAGCGGCTTCTGCTTCAGTTTCTGTCTCCAGATTGCTGCCTTGGTTCCTGCCTTGGTTTCTCTCCATGTACTGTGACCTGGATTGTGTAAACCATATCAACTCTTTGCTTCCCCGTATGGCTTTTGGTCATAGTGTTTTATCACAACAATAGAAACTTCAATTTCAACAAGAATCAAGCTTGGCATGGAAAAACAGAATAAATACAGAAAATATTCTATGGACATACAATGGATTTTTTTCAACCACAAAGAACAAAAAAAATTGCTATTTTCAGAGAAAGTTAAAATAGTTATTTTAAGGCAACTTAAAATAGTTATTTTAAGCAATTTAACCCACTCTCAGAAAGAAAAACCTCCTGTTCTATCTTGTTTGCAGTTCTTTAATTTTATGTAGATCCGTAAAATCATCAATTATAGATTACGTGCAAGTAGAGGTGAAAATGAGTAAAGAGGATTAAAGAGGTGAGATGGACAAGAAAAGAAAGGTGTAGCAGGGAAATATGATGTACATACAATATAAACCTGCATAAAAATAAACTGTAAGTCATTAAAAAAAAGTTGACACTAATAAACAAAATTCAAGAGAGAAAGAGCTCCAGAACCAAGGCATCCAATATCACTGTTACTATTTTGTTCTGGTTTCAGAGCACTTTTCTTTCTGCCAGGGTCTTTTAAACATAATTTAACTTTGGTATTGGAACTGTGCAAACACGTTTTAGGACTGTGTAAGTGTAAAAACCACCTGTAAACTTTAGAAGAAAAAAAATATGTTGTGAACTTTAAATGAGAGTCGCTTGAATCATTGGCATGTGAATCATGTGAAATTGAACATTGGATTACACAACACATTTTAAAATAATTTTAGTGTTTTCTACACCTTTCTCCATTGAACATTTATTGTATTCATTTGGCTGTATAATCCTGTTGATTGTACTTTGAGAAATTTAGGGGCAGGAATCCAAGTATGTTCTTCTGTGTTACAGATGTTTGCAATAATGTACGGCTGGTATAAATTCTAACAATGGAAAATGCTTTGTACCAGGAAATAGTTTTGCAAGTCACATTAGCATAGCACAAAGAGAAGAGGTTGGAAAGCTTTATTATGAAGTCAGCTGAAGAATGACTACTAATTCATACAATAGTCCCACACATCGAGCTTTTCACTATGTAAACAAGTGTCTCACTATGTAAACACATCAGCAGAACAAACTGAGGAAGGGGAACTTGAAAAGAATAAGCTCAGTAAGGCCTGAAATATGAAACAGACTGAATAAAACACAATGTTATATTATCAATATACTGCACTGGTTAGCTAAATATAAAACACACTATTATTATTTAAACTATAAGAGGTTTAAATACTGTTACTAAGATTGTTGCATATTATTTCCATTTCAATTATACCTATACACTCATAATTAAATTGAATTGATTATATATGTTTGAATATACCAGTCACAGACAGTAGCGGTTATTAATAAATTTTACACAAAGTCAGACAAGACATGTATATAGATAATTTATGATATACTATGCATTACATACAGTAGATATATCTGCATTATGCACAAAAAATAAAACCTGCTTTTAATATTTGGCATGAAAAGTCTGAAAGGCCATGATGAGATTTATGAGTATAAGTAGTGTATAAAAATTGTTTTATTTGAATGACTAATCTATCCTGTTATAAATGCCCCACCCCTATAATTTATAAGGAATGCCAGGACAAATGACACATTGGCACCAATGGATATTAAATAAAGTTTATTACAGTAAACCATAAAAAAGGTTTCTCAAGGTGAAGGGCTCAGGTTCTGGAAGGAATTTAGCCACAGCTACCTTCAGAGATTTAGGGGTCTTATTAGGTCCTTATTAGATGGCTCATGCTGTAATCAGGCCACATCCCTGGCTGGAATAACCAGGTAACCTTCAGTGAGCCTGGAAGGATGAGTTGCCTGCATAGGGTCTCTCAAAATGGCTGCCTGACACAGGACTTCAAGGAAGAAAGATGGCGGACCAAAAGATGACAGATCACTCACTGCAAGCACAGTTCACCACCTCTTCAGAAGAACAGCTGTGGAAGCAATCCACTCTTTTGTAAATTGTGGTCAAATGTAGAGTTAAGTAAGTCAAGCTTTAAATTGGAGATATTTATATAGGTCTATCTAGCAAATGAAAGAAAAAAAAGCAACTGTTTGAAGAGTTAAGAAGAACTGTGTCAGGTCCTGAGTGATGCCTCAAGGAGACACTATAGCCATGGCCTCAGAAGGGAGTTGGGTATGCTAAAGTACAAACTACTTGTGAAGAGCATTCGAGAATGATTTAGACAATGTCCACTGAATGAATGATATTCATATCAACAAAACATAAGATCAAAGGAAATTTTTCACTGTGGAAAAATGTCCAAAGGTAATAGGTGTTTATAGGAGAATATAATAATCATCATCTTTAATTAAAAAACATTTAAAATCACTCAAAGAGAGATTTGTACATTTTTCTGAGAAATAAGATTAAATACTTAAGATCAACTTGGTGTCATTTCTTGTGTTAAATGCTCTAGTGTGTAGAAAGATTGCTATCTTCAAAAACAGCAATGTTGTCTTAATATGGAACATATTTTTCCAGAAAATTAGACACTTGGTAAGAAAGACTGCATAATATAAAGTCTATATTCTTTCCTCTGTCTTATGGTAAGTTGGTATTTTTACTCTAAGGTAATAGAAAACCTTTTTGTGTCTCTTATCTCAAAATTGTTTGTTAGGAGGTTGGGCAGTACTTAAGAGGCTTAGTGAAACATGTTTTGTAATTTTTTTATATATTCATAACAGAAAATCCAAATTTACTTCCTATCTACCCTAAATATATCTACCCAATGCAAAAGTTCTTTTCTGTAATGCTAGAGCTGAATCAAACCAATATTGCTGAAACAGAATACTCTTCTATTTTTAGAACACATCAATGAACTGTCATAGCTCAGAAAATTCTGAGGGATTAATACTAGCTGCTGTGTGCTTTAGAGGAAACTATTCTTTGTGTATGGTGAAGGTGGCTTTTTTAAAAACTGAGAAAAAAGTGATGGAGATTGGTATAGAAATACTTAGAAAATATTAAAAAGCAGTACCTCACTGTATAAAAGATGACTCATACACAGATCAAAAAAGTAGTTTTTATTCCTACAACTCTGAGTACACTATGAATTTACTGATAAAGTGAGCCCCAAAAGACCTGAACAGACTTTCATAAAAGAAGATAGACAGATGGCAAGTCAGAAGAGATTCTGCATGGAATCATGTGCCATCACGGAAATAAAAATTAAAATAGTTACACACATATTAGGATGGCCAGAGTCCAGAATACTGACAATAGCAAATGCTGGCCAGGAGGTGGAGTGACAGGACCCTTCAGCCCTACTGAGGGTTACAGAGGGCTACTGACACTCGGAAGAAATTCAGCAGCTTCTTATGAAGCAATGATTCTGGGAAAGAAAAACTGTAGAAATGAGTACAATATCAATCAGTTTAAGTAAGTACACTGTAAACAGAGGCAGAGGTGTTTTTGTTTTGTTTTGCTTTGTTTTGTTATATTTTTGTCCCTGCTGCCTGGTCTTAAATAAACACATAAAAGCTTATATTAATTACAGAATGCTTGGCCAATAGCTCAGGCTTATTACTAACTAGCTCTTACATCTAAATTAATCCATTTTTTTATTAATCTATGTATTGCCACATGGTCTGTGGCTTTACCGGTCCTCTAGCATCTTTCTTCTTGGGTAGTTTGCTGGTGTCTCTCTTGACTCTTCCCTCTTCATCCCAGTCCTCAGTTTGATTGTCCCACCTAACTTCCTGCCTGGCTACTGACCAATCAGTGTTTTATTAAATCAATTTGAGTGAGAAATTTCTACACTCTACAAGAGGATTATTCCACAGCAGTACACATTGTTGAGAAGAGCAGTGGTTGCCAGAGATTCGTGAGAGTAAAGGGAAGACAAGTATAGCACTTGGGATTCTAGGATGGTGAAAATACTATAAATGATACTCTCTAGAGAACACGTGCTTTAATTCATATGTCCTGTTACACAGAATGTAAAGCATCAAGAGTAAAGATAGTATTAACCATTAATTTTGGGTGATAATGACAAGTTATTGTATGTTCATCTATTATAACAAAGCTACCCGTAAAAGGGGAATTGTTGGCAATAAGGGAGGCTATGCATATACAGAGGCAGGAAGTATGTGGGAGATCTTTGTACATTCTGCTCAATTTTGCTACAAATTTTTTAAAATTGTATTTCTATTAACTTGTGGGATTTGAAGGCACATATGGAGGCCAAAAGACAACCCGCCGAAGTTGGTTGGTTCTCTCCCTCCACCATGTGGGTCCCGGGGATCAAATTCAGGTGATCAGCCTTGGCAGCAAGTGCCTTTACCTACTAAGTCATCTTGCTGGTTCTGAACTTCCATTCCTTTAAGCAATTCATGAACTGAACACTACCCTAACATAGGTTATTCAAAAATAGTTTGAATACATAGTAAACAATAACAGTAACCTACTAATTTATCTTAGCAATATCTTTAACTGTTTTCTCCCAGGCAGTGGAATACTTCATGAGTTTGCTTCCAGCAATCTCTTCATAGCTAATGTTCAAAAAAAAGAGCTACTTTAAAAAGAAATTTTAAAAAACCTGTAGCATATGTACTATGAAACCACATAGTGTTCAATAGCACATCTGAGTAAATATTTATGCTAATCAATGATATCACAATGTTCACTTGGTCAAGTTAGCTAGTGGGTGGGATTATTTTATAGTTACAACTCATCTCCTGAATCTCAATCCACCTTCTTTTTACTCAGACAGTTGTTATTCAGAAGGAATAGAAAGTTGGATGAATCAACACAAAATTATAACTTATAATAGAAAATGTAGCTCAAAATTTCTGTCCCTAAGAGCTCTTTAGTATTGTCACCTCCAAATTCTCTTATTGCCATGGGCTTACTGTATCTTGCACTCGCTTGTCCCTCAATTAAGCACTGCTCTGTTTCATTTGTGTATTTATAACGTGTTTTCCAGATCATATTTTAGAGCATCAAATAGAGCACAGTGGAACTTCCTGGCTTAATCTAAAATTATAATTCATGAAAAGCATTTAGTATTTAAGTGAATATTATTAAACAAATATAAGCTTCTGATTTTTGGTTTTTGTTTGCCTTGCCATTTATTGCTAATATAAAAAATGACTTTCTTTTTATCTAATAAGTAGTAGGTTGAATGAATGTCAAATGTCACTTGCTGAGGCATATGACACTTTTAAATCATAAATAAAAAGAGAATCACAAATTGTATTACAAATATACAAGTCCTGTCATTTCTGTCACAGTAAAATTGTAGCCAGCTGTGTCTGAGACAATATCAAGTGGCAATTAAAATAGCACCAGTAATGTTATGCTACAGGGTGGTACAGAAAATATTTTATGTGGTAAAAGCAAGAATTATATTTAGATGGTTGGGATTTATATTCCACATTAAAAGACCAGATGTTCTGAAAGATTAATCTCTGGTGCCACCATGTCTATTTGTGTGGAATATTGGACACAGTATGCTTGTTTTAGCCTGATTCCTACTTTGTCCAACTTGATTCTACTAAACTGTGGTCTCTCAAGAATCTGTCAAGCACCATTATTTCTGTAAGTTACTAAGAGAAATTCTATTGCAACTGGATCTTATAGCCAAATAAGATCTTAAAAACTATGTTAAAACTGTACATTTTTCTCTCCAATGAAATGTCAGACATTTAATGTACTCTAACATGTTATAGGTATTCCTAGGGAAAATGCATCACTTATCCAAATTATTTAACTATAGACCTTGTGCCAGAATAACCATTAACTATTAGAGAAACAAAATAAATGTTTGTGACCAAGATGAATCATTTTATAAGGATACTGAATATTTGTTTCAAGCATTAAGTAGGTTAATAGTGGGAAAACATAATTTTATTGGATAGTCTACTTTATTCAATAGCCTAATGTGCTTATTGTATAGACATAGTAGGTGTAAAATTGTATTTATTTATTTATTTACCTACTTACTTATTGTTTTTTGCCGTCCTAAATGTCTTTGATAGAATCCACCCAGAGTATCTACTGCAATAATATTGTATAAAACAAACTTATGGAATTCTTTTCTTAACCATATTTACCACATCTGTCATTGTGCTTATCAAAGGATAAGTAACACTTTTTCTGCTTCTAAGCTTCTCACACAGCCTGAAGTATTGCTAGTGCTGATGTGTTTGTCTCAGAGTTCTTTAATTTAAGAACATCCCTGTAATCTCTTTTGAAAATATGAAGACCAAGGAACATTTTAGAGATGCCATGACACACATTTGTTCTGGGACCGCATGGAGTCTGGACAAGAATTCCAGGTAGGGATGCCCCAAATCTAACTTAGCCATACCAATGCTTATCAGCTTTCCCAATCACAATCCTGCTTCAAGACAGCAAGATGTCCTGAGACCTAGACTCTAGGAAGAAATGCTTAGACCTAGTATTCCTATGCATCATCATCAGCAACCCTACTCACAGATAAACCTAGAGACTACATGGGCTGCTTTGCCCATTACCCCAGGTGGAGAACCTCTTCAAGCCTCCACCACACATACCTCCACATGAGGATAATGTGCCATCCTGTCCCCTACTCCCATATATTACTTCCATTTCCAGTGTGATCCATCCTTGCCACCCAAGAGCCATCTTTAGAATGCAAAAAGCCCTCCATAGATTTCTGAAGATCAGCAGCCTATAGAAAGTTTTCTCCTAAGCTCAGAAGTTATACCTACCCCTGGGTGAGATGACACCATTTACGATGCCCCCATTTGCACATCAATACGCTATGGCCCTAAGATTGTACACCTAGCAACATTCAGTTGGGTCAGCAACCTGACAAATTCAGGTAACAGTAAACAAAGATCCAATGTAATTTTTTTCAACAAAATCCCAGAAGGAAACTTGCTAAAGCTAAGAAAAGATATGCTTATCAAGAGGTAAGTGGCATACAGAACAGCAAATAGAGAGGATTACAAAGGAAACCCCCATGTCACTTAGCAATCAGCACACTCAATGTATAGAACAAAGAATATTGACAGCTTCAAGATAGAAAGTCCAGATAACATAGAAAGTCAGCCAATCAAAGTAACAGCTAACTTTTCTGTGGAGACTTTGAAAGCCAAAAGGGCCTGGACCAATGTTTTATAGTGCCACAACTGTAGGCTAGCAAATAAAAGCTGCATTACTGGGTGTCATTTATTTTTGAGCTGTTGGCCAGTGGAGTCCCATAGATTCCCAAACATTACAGATTGATGTTATTGCCCTTGATTACCCTTTAGAACTTGATGGTAAGACAATATTTCAGAAAACATTATGTACTCGAACCATGGTCCTTAGAGAAAACAAACTGTTACTGACCTGAAAGTTTCATTCCTATTACCTACCCTTTCATGACCTTGAAAGGTGCTATGTTACTTGAGAAGAAAACAAATCATCAATCTTACTCAGCTGTAACCTTAATGACCTACACCAATGGCTATTCTGACAAGATATGTCCACTAATGTAATAGTCTTACAAATATTATGGGAGTTATAAACTACTTTCTGGTTGGATTTAAGACCTGTTTCATGAAATGGAAACCATACTTGGCATCATTATTGAGGCTAAGAACCCATGTCTGCATAGGCTTTAGACCTAAGGGGAAAATCTACTACTATTATTCTGTTAAATGCCCACAATGTTAAGCTGACTCCTAGTGACTTATCATGGCACTCAGTGATTAGTATATTTCCAACATTCATCAGATAATCTTTTCTTTGCAATAAATGCTATTACTATGGAAACTCACAATTTCTGATATATGTTTAGAGAATTTACAGAGTTCTGAGCCCTAAATAGGACATCCATATTACACCCTTTTCCCCAAGACTCAGGGAATCTTCTTAGAAGGGGAGTGGTGGTGGAAATACTGTAAGAGCCAGAGGAAATAATGTTTTCCACACACAGCAGGGCAGTTGTACATGTGAACTCCAAGCAGTTGAGATGCATTCACAAGACCTGTGTGAGTTGAAGCCAGAATAAAATCCTAGAGAAGAAAGAAGGTAGAGGTAGTCATAAATTCCTACCCCTAGCTGGGGAGCTATTAGCATTTTATAGCTGCTGGGAAAGGAAGAGCCAATTATCTTTAAGAGTATAACTCTTGATAGGTCAACCATATTGCAAGGCAGACCCCACTCAAGAGTATTGTGCACACAAATTGGACTTGGGTTTAAAAAAGATAATGTGATATTGGAAGGATAGTGAGGAGTTGGAGGAGGGGTGACTATGATAAAAATACATTGTATGAGAGTCTCAAAGAATTTTTTAGAAATTTTCAAAGTTAAAAATGTAGAACAATGATATAACAATGAAGAGGTCTACTATAAATAGTTGGCAGCAATGGAGGCTAGGAAGGATTTGGCTTGACACAAGGCAAGAATCTACACACTAGGACTGATTTACACAAACATAGAAAACCACAGGATTAGTTTCAGCATTTTTCAGCCTTTTCTCTTTTCTCTGGTATCTGAGTCAGTTGTGCTCTCTAGAAACTTCTTTCTTATTTAAAGCCTACTGCCTCTCTAAAGCTTCAAAATTCCCCATCTCATTGGTGATGGTGCTTATAGGGTTTTAATAATTCCAGTATAGTAGAGTTGACAACCAGGAACAGTCATCAAAGTGGGTAAAATCCAATCTAAGACACATGGATGCCATACAGACGTGGAGTTCAAATTCAACTTAAGAATCTGAAAGATGTCATATACAAAGTCAGCAATATATATATATATATATATATATATATATATATATATATATATATGAACCTATTCTCAGTTATAAATGCTTTATGTAGTATTTAGCAACCAACCACTATGGCAAAATAAGGACATATTTAGATATAAACACTAAGGCAAAAAAGGATGTGACATTCATTCGTAATCCCAAAGACTTTTCAGAGGATATGCTATTGTCAAATGAAAGGCTTAAGCCAACTAAAGGAATGATTTAGGACCCATGTGAAAGGTGACTCAATATCTTATAGAAATTCACTATGTAGAAAGCTACTTAAAGTTAAAATGAAAAATATAAAAGGAGTTAAGAGGAACCTGTGTGGATAGATAAAATTGCTGTTAAAAGCCATAGGTTTTTCTCTGCTGAGTAGTATTCCATTGTGTATATGTACCACATTTTGTTTATCCATTCTTCAGTTGAAGGGCATCTAGGTTGTTTCCATGTTCTGGCTATTACAAACAATGCTGATATGAACATAGCTGAACAAGTGCTCTTGTGGTGTAGTTGAGCATTCCTTGGGTATATGCCCAAGAGTGATATAGCTGGATCTTGGGGGAGATGGATTCCCAATTTTCTAAGAAAGCGCCATATTGATTTCCAAAGTGGTTGTACAAGCTTGCATTCCCACCAGCAGTGGAGGAGAGTTCCCCTAGCTCCACATCCTCTCCAGCATAAGGTGTCTTCAGTGTTTTTGATCTTAGCCATTCTGACAGGCATAAGGTGGTATCTCAGAGTTGTTTTGATTTGCATTTCCCTGATGATTAGGGATGTTGAGCAATTCCTTAAATGTCTTTCAGCCATTTGAGTTTCCTCTGTTGAGAATTCTTTGTTTAGTTCTATAGCCCATTTCTTAATTGGACTGTTGGGCATTTTGATATCTAATTTCTTGAGTTCCTTATATATTCTGGATATCAGTCCTCTGTCAGATGTGGGATTGGTGAATATCTTTTCCCATTCTGTAGGCTGTCGCTTTGCTTTGTTGACCGTATCCTTTGCCCTACAAAAGCTTCTCAGTTTCAAGAGGTCCCATTGATTGATTGTTTCTCTCAGTGTCTGTGCTACTGGTGTTCTAGACAAATGGATGGACCTAGAAAAAATCATCCTGAGTGAGGTATCCCAGACTCAGAAAGACAAACATGGTATGTACTCACTCATAACAGGATACTAGATGTGGAACAAGGATGACTGGACTGCTACTCACATCACCAGACAGGCTACCTGGAAAACAGGACCCCAAGAAAGACACAGGGATCGCCCAATGACAGAGAAATGGAATGAGATCTACATGAACAGCCTGGACATGAGTGGGGGTAGTGAAGGGCGAGGGTCGAGGGAAAGAGAGCTTGGGTGAGTGGGAGATCCCAGCTGGATCAACAACAGAGAGGGAGAACAAGGAATAGGAGACCATGGTAAATGAAGACCACATGAGACTAGGAAGAAACAAAGTGCTAGAGAGGCCCACAGAAATCCACAAAGATACCCCCACAACAGACTGCTGGCCATGGTCGAGAGACAGTCCAAATTGACCTACTCTGGTGATGGGATGGCCAAACACCCTAATTGTCGTGCTAGAAACCTCATCCAACTACTGAGGGATCTGGATGCAGAGATCCATGACTAGGCCCCAGGTGGATCTCTGGGAGTCCAATTAGCGAGAATGAGGAGGGTTTATATGAGAGAGAATTGTTGAGACCAAGTTCGGATAAAGCACAGAGACAAATAGCCAAACGAACGGAAACACATGAAATATGAACCAATGGCTGAGGTGTCACCAACTGGATCAGGCCCTCTGAGTGGGTGAGACAGTTGATTGGCCTGATCTGTTTGGGAGGCATCCAGGCAGTGGCACTGGGTCCTGTGCTCATTGCATGAGTCAGCTGTTTGAAACCTGGGGCCTATGCAGGGTCGCTTGGCTCTGCCTGGGAGGAGGGGACTGGACCTACCTGGACTGAGTCCACCAGGTTGATCTCAGTCTGTGGGGAAGGCTTTGCCCTGGAGGAGATTGGAATGGGGGGCGGGCTGGGGAGAAGGTGAGGGGGGCGGGAGGGGGGAGAACAAGGGAATCTGTGCCTGTATGTAGAACTTAATTGTATTGCAAAATAAAAATTAAAAAAAAAAAGCCATAGGTTATTAGACAAAATTCCCAATACCAAGTATGGAATACTATTTTATAAGGTTTTGGCTATAAGTTTCCAGAAGTCCCTTAAATAATACAGGCCAATCACATTGTTCTTGGTTGCTTACCAGAACTAGATGACAACACCTGATTGCTGAAGTCAACAAATACTTTGCTTGTAGGAAAAAAAGAAATAAATTTAGAACTGACTTATATTCTCCTGGATAGCTTTCATAGTTTTTATGTAGAAGGCTGAGTGAGAAAAGTCATCAATGGTTTTACCAAGCAGTAGATGTATCCTGTTATACTGTGAATCTGCCAAGAAGATGTATCCACTAGTATAATAATAGTATGATTGGTCTTGGCAATAATCAACCACTTTCTGATTAAATTTGTGGTCTACTCTACAGGAGGTATATCATGCCTGGTACTGTATGCCTGGTCAAATACTCATGGCTATGGAATGGTCCTAGGCTCAAGTGGAAACTTAACCATCATTGTCTTGTTAAATAGACATTGTTGTGTTGTGAAACAAACACAAATATTTATGCCTATATTCATACATCTGTGCAGTTCTCAGCTTTGGTCAAAGAAACATGTTTATAGTGGCCAGTGGTTACTGCAGAGACTTATCATTGGCCAAGTATGGAGAATAATTGACTGTTGAGTGATTAGACCTAAATGGGACATTTTTACATCATTTCTCCTAACCAGTGCTCAGGAATGCCATACAAAATGGAGCAAAAAGGATGTATAAAACAAAGGGCAAGGGTATTATGAAACACTATCTATATACCTGATATGGCAGTTATACCCATGAGCTCCCTGCAATCATTGTTACCTCAAGATCTTCAAAAGGTCAACCTAATAAATATTACAGCATGGATGGGAAAGGAACTCATGAGCCCCCCTCTCTCCCTCAAGGAGCTATAGGGAGTTAATGGGAGCGAAGAAGAGAGGCTGAGCCTGGTGTGCGGGCTTTTGAAACCTCAAAGCCCACCCTCAGTGACACACCTTCTTCAACAAGGCCACACCTCCAAATCCTTCTTAAATAGTCTACCTACTGGGGAACAAAAGCTCCAATACATGAGCCTGTGGGGGCCATTGTCATCCAACCTCCACAGTTCTATTCCCCATTTGTAATTGTGTTGTTTTCTTGATGTCCACTTCTTTTTAATCCTTTGTATGTTCTAAATATTTATCAGATGCATAATTAGTAAAGAAGCTTCCCATTCTATAGACTGCTATTTGGCTCAAATGATGGTGATCTTGGCTATACAGAATTTTTGTCTTTATGAAGTCCTGTTTACTAATTTTTGGACATGATGTTTGTGCTATCTGTGTCCTGTTCAGAACATCCTTTCATCGGACGATAATTTCAGCTAAATTCAGGGTATCTGGTCTCATGTGGAGGTCCATGATCCATTTGCAGTTGAGTTTTGTGTACCATGATGGATGTGGTTATTTTTATTCTTCTATATGCAAAAGGCCTAGGGATGTAGCTTAGTAACCCAGAATTTCTCTTCTGTCTTATTTGCTTTTCCTGATGCTCTTATAAAATACACTGACAAAAATAACTTAGGGAATATCTGAGTCTGGGATACCTCACTCAGGATGATTTTTTCTAGATCCATCCATTTGTCTGCAAACCTCATGATGTCATTGTTTTTCTCTGCTGAGTAGTATTCCATTGTGTATATGTACCACATTTTGTTTATCCATTCTTCAGTTGAAGGGCATCTAGGTTGTTTCCATGTTCTGGCTATTACAAACAACGCTGATATGAACATAGCTGAACAAGTGCTCTTGTGGTGTGGTTGAGCATTCCTTGGGTATATGCCCAAGAGTGGTATAGCTGGATCTTGGGGGAGATGGATTCCCAATTTTCTAAGAAATCGCCATATTGATTTCCAAAGTGGTTGTACAAGCTTGCATTCCCACCAGCAGTGGAGGAGAGTTCCCCTAGCTCCACATCCTCTCCAGCATAAGGTGTCTTCAGTGTTTTTGATCTTAGCCATTCTGACAGGCGTAAGGTGGTATCTCAGAGTTGTTTTGATTTGCATTTCCCTGATGATTAGGGATGTTGAGCAATTCCTTAAATGTCTTTCAGCCATTTGAGTTTCCTCTGTTGAGAATTCTCTGTTTAGTTTTATAGCCCATTTCTTAATTGGACTGTTGGGCATTTTGATGTCTAATTTCTTGAGTTCCTTATATATTCTGGATATCAGTCCTCTGTCAGATGTGGGATTGGTGAAGATCTTTTCCCATTCTGTAGGCTGTCGCTTTGCTTTGTTGACCGTTTCCTTTGCCCTACAAAAGCTTCTCAGTTTCAAGAGGTCCCACACAAAGATACCCCCACAACAGACTGCTGGCAATGGTCGAGCGACAATCCGAACTGACCTACTCTGGTGATGGGATGGCCAAACACCCTAATTGTCGTGCTAGAAACCTCATCCAACTACTGATGGACCTGGAGGCAGAGATCCATGACTAGGCCCCAGGTGGATCTCTGGGAGTCCAATTAGCGAGAATGAGGAGGGTTTATATGAGAGAGAATTGTTGAGACCAAGGTCGGATAAAGCACAGAGACAAATAGCCAAACAAACGGAAACACATGAAATATGAACCAATGGCTGAGGGGTCACCAACTGGATCAGGCCCTCTGAGTGGGTGAGACAGTTGATTGGCCTGATCTGTTTGGGAGGCATCCAGGCAGTGGGACCGGGTCCTGTGCTCATTGCATGAGTTGGCTGTTTGAAACCTGGGGCCTATGCAGGGTCCCTTGGCTCAGCATGGGAGGAGGGGACTGGACCTACCTGGACTGAGTCCACCAGGTTGATCTCAGTCTGTGGGGAAGGCTTTGCCCTGGAGGAGATTGGAGTGGGGGGCGGGCTGGGGGGAAGGTGAGGGGGGCGGGAGGGGGGAGAACAGGGGAATCTGTGGCTGATATGTAGAACTGAATTGTATTGCAAAATAAAAATTAAAAAAAAAAAAAAAAAAAAAAAAACTTAGGGAATAAACAACTTATTTTGTCTCACAGCTCAAGGGTATAGACCATCATGGTGAAGAAGTCATAGTTGTTGTAGCTTGAGGATTCTGGTCATATTACATCTGCAGAAAGCAATGAGTTTTTGTTCTCAGCTAGCTTTTTATGCAGTCTAGTGCCCAATCGCAGGAAATGTTGCTTTCCATTATAGTAGGTGTTTCCACCTCTCAATCAAGGTAATTCCCCCTAGTTATAACTCCTGACTAACCTAATTTTTAAAAAAATACCTCACATGTATGTCTGGTGGCTTGTCTCCTAGGTGATTCCAAATCCTGTCTAGTTGACAACCAGCACAAAACTTTGGGCCCACCACCTACAAGGCCATGGGTTTAAACTCTCATACTAAGAAAAAAATCACTTTCAGTACCTTACTTATTTTAATAATGAATACCATTTTCATAATTGTGATCATTCAGTTACTGTCCAGTGGTATAATGTGACAAAAGGAGATAAAAATAAACAAAAGGTATATATTAAAAAACTAAAGTATCAAGTACAGTATTTACAAATTAAATTGTTACCCATCCTACACAGAAGTAAATAGATAATCCCTCAACTGATGAAATTCAGGAATAACAGTAGAAGCTGATTAATTATAAATGCAGAGACAAACATCATGAACAAAACTAGGAAAATTGGTAGATGTTATCTTTAGCAAGTAAAACTAAGCATTGAAAATATGACAGATTACTTTTTTCTAAATGTAAGACGTTGAGAACTAGTTCTTCAATTGCTTTGTTTTACCTGTATACACTTTGAGGTAAGGAGAAGAAACCATAGGCATGCTCCATGCCTCATGGAGCTGGGTGGTTGAACACCATTATAGTAAGCAAATATATGGTGCGGTCCGGGGGAGAGAGAGAGAGAGGCAGAATGGTTCATGACCTGTGGAGAGAGGCAGATCTGAAGAGGTGAAGGTGGTGAGGAATGAGCTGATGTGGGAGGCCTGTTTCCTGCCTGGGGCCATGGTGATGTCCAGACCTGGGTTACGGCCAAGGGACATGGTCAGTGTTGATATCCATGGTGCTGCTGCCATTGAAGGCCAAGTAGATGACAAGGGTCTGGATCCTTACCTGGGGCCTGCAGCTGGAAAGACCCAATCTGATGACCTATGCTGCCACCCAGGGCCATGGTAACATCCAGCCCTGGGATGCTGGCAAGGACCATGTCTGGGTCCATGGTCCTACTGGGGACTGTGTTTATGTCTACTAAAGGCCACCCAGATGCCCCGGTTCTGGGCCACCACCTGTAGCTGTGTTGGGGACCAAGAGATGTGACACAGTTGGGACCATGCTGATCTGAGTGGCCTGTCCTGCCACCAGTGGCCATGGAGTTGACATGGCCTGATCAACCAGGGTCTGCAGTCATTTCAGTGGCTCCTGTTACACTGAAGGTTGTGCAGATGCCCAGGGTATGGTCAACATCTGAGGCCATGTTGGAATCCAAAAGTCATGCTGCCACAGGTACCACACAGATCTGAGGGCCCAGTGCTGCTACCAGGGGTCAAGATGAAATCTAGGCCAGATCTCTGACTGGGAGCCATGTCTGGGTCTGTGGCCCTGCTGCAGCCAGGGTTTGTGTTGAGGTCAGTGGCTCCTGTTACCATCAAAGGTCAGGCAACTGCCCAGGATCTGAACCAACACCAGGGGCCATGTTGGAGTCTGTGGTCTACCCTGCTTATCTGAGAGGTTTATGTTGCCACCTGAGGCCATATGACATCTGGGCCCAATCTGCTGCTGCTGGCCATATCTGGG
Source organism: Peromyscus eremicus (assembly GCF_949786415.1). Lineage (NCBI taxonomy): Eukaryota > Metazoa > Chordata > Mammalia > Rodentia > Cricetidae > Peromyscus > Peromyscus eremicus. The sequence continues at coordinate 39,354,003 of NC_081435.1, forward strand.
TCCATGGTCCTGCCATAGCTCGGGTCTGTGTTGACGTCTGTTACCTGTGTTACCACAGGGGCCCATGGGAACTATGTGTTGAACCTTGTGTTGAAAAATGTGTTGCACCACCTGTTGAAGTACAAAAGTCATGCTGAGCTGGTCCCATCCATCACTAGCCTAAGAAGAGCCTACCCCCTCCCACCGGAGGGCTGACCCTACCCCTTACTGGTCCTGGGATAATGGACCTGATGACCCCTGCATGGATGAGCTGATCCTCCCCATAATAGGAGAGCCAGTCCCCCACACTTGGGTAAGCTAGCTCCATGGTCAGGAGAGCTGATTCTGTCCCTTACCTGAGGAGGTATGATGCTAGAGGCCTGGACTGACCAACTTAGCTACCACCCAGACATACACCCAGGGCTTTGGGTTGGCACTTCCCAACACCTACCCCATCTATGACCTGTTGGAGCTTGTGAAGGGACTGGTCCTGTGGAAGAGTTGCTGCAGGATCTCTATGACACAGGACAACAGGAAGATGTCTGAGAGGAGTTTTGGTGATGGTCCAGTTTTGATGGTGTATCAGAAGTCAGAGGCCTTGAGCCAGACCAACAACATGTTACACATTGAAAGCTGTTTGGACAAATGGTTATTCCGCATGATACACAACAGCTCCCATGCCCCTAAGATGAATGAAGCGGTGGCAAAGGCAGGAAAGACGGAAGTGTGAAGTGTTTTTGTTGTTTCTTTTTTGATTAATATTCTTATTTTTATTTTTTATTTAATTTTTATTATGTCTTTTTTAGTTTTCCTTTGTGGGTGAATACTGCAAGAGTGAATGGTGGATAAGGAAGGACTGGGAAATGGGTGGGATTGGGGTGCATGATGTGAAATTTTTTTTAAAAAATCAAAAAAATTATGTTTAATTTTTTTTAAAAAAAGAAAGAACTCCAGTACCAGGAATGAGTTACTTCTTTTTGGGTTGTTAGCCAATGGGGTCATATAGACCTTCATGCATTTCAGGTTATTGTCAATAATTTTGAGTACTCTATACAATTTGATGATAAGATCCTGTTACTGAAGATACCACATACTCAAATACTCAAGTCACAGAGTATTGGGAAATCAAGCAGGTAGATTAAGGTAGATGAAGACCTGCAGTTTTCATTCCTACTAGCAGACTTTCATAGTATTCGTTGTTGCTAGGCATACTGTCACAGGAGAAACCTTTAATTTCATCAAGATATGAACTATATAAGCTACAATAATTACCGTGCTGTCAAGATATGCCCATTTGTACAATAGTGGCATGAATAATAATAGTGATGATGATAATAATATCACTATTGATAGTGATCAACCACTTTCTTATTGGTTAGAAGGCTAGGTTGCATGAGATAGAACCCATACCTAGAACTGATACAGACACCAGAACCTGTGACTACATAAATCATAGGTCCTGGGGGAGAAGCCAATACTATTGTTTTGCTGAATGCACATAATATTAAAATGACTCCTAATGACTTATCGCTAGGCCAGTTGACCAGAGCATCTTTCATCCCTCATTAGAGAAGCTTCTCCTCATAGTAAATGGCACAGAGATCTTCAATTAGTCAATGTGCAGAGAATGAGACTATGGTCAGCCCTAAATGGGACATACGTATCATACCCTTCCCCACAAGACTCAGGATTTTATGAGAAGAGTTGGGGAAAGGCTGTAAGATCCAGAAGTGGTGGATAACATCAAGGGAATATTGTTTCTCCAGACACAACAGGACACCTGCACATATGAAATCATGGTGATCATGACAACATGTACAAAACCTGTTCAAGTTCCATTGAGGCAAATACCACAGCATAGAGTGGGAAGCTGGGCATACATTCTTACCATTAACTGAAGATCTATTGATATTTGATAGCTACAGGGAGATTGAATCTGTTTTCTTTAGTGGTGTAACCCCTGCTAGGGAGACCACACACCAGGCAGGCCCCAGCTCCAAGAGTAACTACGTAGCGCAAACTGGACTCAACATGAAAACAAAATGAAGAAATCTCAAAGTTGGGTGGCAAGGGAGATGGTAGTGATGAGTAGACTTCGGAGAGGAGGGTGGATATGTTCAAAATGCATTGTATGTAATTCTCAAGGAATTACTAAAACTGATGTTAAAATGTTTATGCACTTGCTTGTTGCTCTTAAAGCCACTTCTAAAGAATTACGCTCTTGCTTGTTCATGCTTGTCACTTCCTGACAGTTTCTTTCCAGAAATGGCTCTTCTTTAATGAGCTTTGATTTTATGTTAACAACACCACATCTCAGACATTTAGGTATCTTTTCTTTAAAGTAAAGATAATGCTACCTAGTTTTCAAAAGTATATTCACAGAGTGATTCACGTATTTTTTAATGTGAAAGGCTTGTTTGTGAAGGTCTGCTGTTGTAATATTTAATCAAAGGTGATCAAACACACCCTATGCTTACACATCCATAAAATATTTCCTGAATACCAGTTGCGTGTACTGTTCCAAATTGTGGGAATTTTGACCAGAACAAAGATCTTGACAGACATATTTTCTGGTAATAGGAATATATAACAAGCAAATGAAATTGCAAAATAATGTCAGGAAAAAATAAGCACTATTAAAAAGTAAATCAAACCAAGGCTAGAAAGTGATATTAGCTGTCACATGTAGAGTCCAACTATTCCATTTCCTCCCATCAAAACAGCAAGATATTTAGCAGTCTCAAAAGTTTAACATCCAAATACTATATGTATTCAAATATAGAGGAAAACAACCCTAGCAACTCATTTGGACCTTGACAATATGTGTTGTCAAGGGTATATGTCCAAAGCAATGCTTAGATCTAATAATCTTTAAAGATTACTTGTCTGTTTTTAATCTCAAGAGTATCTGAATATGTGAGACAAACTATGTGAGACTCTTTGATTACTTCCAATTCTGTTTTTCTATGACATGATGGTACACTCTCTCTATATGAATGGTAATTAAGAGAAAGTGAGGAAAAGAATAAAGTTCTTACACATCTTAGCAATTTCTACTGGAGCTAAAGTATTGTAGATGTCAGAATTTGTTGTTTTAAAAGGGTGGAAAAATAAAATGTGACATAAATTACATAGGAGAACTAAATCCCAAGATGTTTTTATGCATTAATATCCCTAGAGGAGGGATATTTGAATATTCACTGCAAATCACAAACAGCGAGAATCTATGAATTGCCTTATACTATCCATGAATGCAATTATAATTAAAATATGTACTCTAGCCTCACAGAGATTGCATCATGATAAAAAATAAATTAAAAAAAAACTATGGAAATAACCATGGAATATTTGTGTCCCTTGACATCATTCTAGGGTTAGTGTTAGGATGAAGTTCATCCCATAGGTGCTTCATTCAATTTCTTTTGTCCCAATTAAATACTGCAGAAATTAAGAGGCAAGGATTGTTTCTTGGATGACTCCTACTACCTTATCTTGCTTCTGGTTGCTCCACCACCTCTGACAGAGCTCACAATCTACGTCTCTAAGTGTGTGGCAGTGGGTGGAGTGAGGGAAATACTATCTCATGAAAGTATCTCTTTGTCTGGGGCAGGAAGTTGGCTGTAGAGAAACTATGAAAGAGTTGTCCAAATGTGTTCACCAGGCTAAAAGTTGTCAGGCTTGTGTCAAGGATCCAGCTCTCTCTGAGTACACAGTCTCCTCAAGGGTTCAGTTTGTGTTGGCAGTGAATTATTAATTCATAATAGAATATGGATCTGTGGCTTTGCTTTGCCTCACTGAGTTGAAAAAACAAGAATTTTTTTTTCTAAAATTTGCCTAAGTGTACTGAGAATGAGCCAATGTAATTTCAGAGATAGTGTAGCTCTACATTACTTTAGGGGTGACATACAGGTGGGGGACATAGAGAAATTATTGTGCAGGGTATTGCCATGGTGTTTATATTAAATGAAAAAAACAGAAATAGATCAAAGAATGACGAATGGCAGACAAGAAGTAGATAAAGGAAGATGAAGTAAATTATCATGATAAAAAAAACCCCACAACATCTCATAGTAAAACTGACTAATGAACTTTCTGCAAGGATGGCAATGTCTTATATAATCATTTTCTAAAATAATAGCAATTATTGTGATGATTTTGGTACTTGAAATATGACTACAGAGACCAAGAAATTGAATTTTAAAACTTGTTGGGTTTTATCTAATTTTAATCTAACTACATTTATCCAATGGCTGTTGTGGATATTACCTTAACTAGGCAAAGATGTGTTACATTTGTTTATGCTGTATTTGTTTAATGATGTAAAGATGTGTTGCTTTGCCTGCCTAAGGCGCCTGATTAGTCTAATAAAAAGTTGAACAGCCTATAGCTAGACAGTAGAGGAAGAGACAGGGCTGGTGGGCAGAGAGAATAACTAGGAGGAGTCTAGTCTTTGGGGAGAAGAAAAGAGAAAAGAATGAGGGAGAAAAAGAGTGAGATGCCCTGGGCCAGCCAAACAGACACAGAGTAGGACATACAGAATGAAAAAGAGGTAAAAAGCCCCAAGTTAAAACATAGATGAAGAGAAACAGGTTAATTTAAGTTGTAAGAGCTAGTGGAACAAGCATAAACTAAGGCTGAGCATTCATAACTAATAAGTCTCTGTGTCACGATTTGGGAGTTAGTTGGTGGCCCAAAAGAAAGCCTGCTCCAAATGAAATGGCTACCATCTTACGCATTACTGTCCTACAGATTTGGGAAGACATAGATGAAAATCAGTGCATGGCTAAACCTACAGCTGAAGTGCTCTGTAGGGTAACACTGGATGTCTTCCCACTTGCCTTTGTACCCTTTTCTTTATTATCTATACTACTTCTCTACAGGTCCAATAGGCCAAAGGCTGAACAGAGCTGGTTAGGCTTGCGAAGCAGGTCTTGGACTTGCCACTGGAATTATAGGTGCTTGTTAATTAAGTACTACTCATTAATATGTACCCTTTTTGTCTTTGTAGGTATATGGTCTTCTGTCAGAATGTCCTAAATAATTTTATATGGAGCATCACTTCCACATATAGGGGACCTTGGGTGTTGCCAAGATTCTCACAGATGATCTAGTAAGTCAAAAATACACATTCAAAACACATAATTAATATATTTGACTTTTCTCCATGTGCTGACATTGGCACCAATTTTACAGAAACACTCCTAATCAAAAGAGTGATAACACACTAAACAAAATTTAATTGGATTCTCCATTATCAAGTACTTAGACTTTAAAAATATCCAATTTTATTGGAAAATATTTTAATGAGGCAATAAATTACTAATTTTATTGAAATTAAAATAGCACAATAATAACTATTCAAATGAAAACTAGATATAATATATAAGAAAATTAATTGTATTAAATCTCAACTGACACCACATTACTAAAGATGAAATTTTAGTTTTGATAACAATTTAAACTTTGAAAAGCCTATTTTTTTCACAGCTAAAATATGAGTGATGGTTTGGCTAGAAACTACACTATGTAATGAAGGATATAAAATTTTGAAAGGTTGACAAAAGTCAATGAAAAATATTTCCCAAACGACTAACGCACAATGATTTGTGAGTAAAATATCCAAACAGGTTCTTGGAGTTTAATGGCACACAGCAGTGGAAGGGCTGGTACAGCTTCGGAATGCACAGCACAGCTCACTTCTAAGAATCTGCAGCTTGTCAGAAATACTATTTTCAATTACATGGAAAGGTTATTGAAGTAATTTCCCCTTGTTCAATTGTAAATCTGTATGAGGTGAAATTCCAAGTGGCAGCAGGACAGCACGGCAGCGGCTATAGTGCAGAGTGCATCCAGAAACCGACGGTGTTAAGATGTCAAAGAGATTTGAACAACTGTAAAGCAATACACTTTTCAAACTCGGCTTACTGGACTTTTCAATAGGCTTATCTTTCTGTAAAAACCAGGTATTTTTGTTGGCATGTAATTATTTCTGAATGAATGTTTTAAATATCTTATAAGTTAGTGTCTTAATTGATGATATTTATATTATACATACCATATTATAATCCACACAAACAAAGGCTCTTTAATGACAAGTACCTCCTTCCATCCAAGGCTAGAGGAAGATCACGCAAGAGGGGCCAGAGAGGCTCTGAGAGTCCAAGGTTTGGAAGTATTCCTGGAAAATACTATCTTCTGGACATGACAGGGCCAGTGCACTCATGAACTCACAGCAGCTGTGGGTGCCTGAAGGAGACCAAGTAGGTAAATATTCCAGCATGGACAGAGGCTGAGCTCAGGAGGCCCTGCCTCTAGCTGAGGACCTATTAGCAGTTGTTGGCTATTAAAGGAGGAAGAATCAGTTTTCTTCTGGTGTCAAACCCATGGTAGGTTGCTCATGATTCATGGATGGCTCGAGACTCCTGTTCATCTTAGCAATATCAATTTAACTCAGTGAGTTCATTGGGTTAAAAAAAAAAGAATAAGAGGGCATGAATTTGGGAGGAGGATATGAGTGGAGGTCTGAGAGGAGTTGGAAGGGCATAGAGAGACAATAATACTCTAAACACATTGTTTATGTGTATCAGATTATCAAGAAGAAATAAAAATGAATGAACTTTAATGGGAAAGAATCATAGAATGTGAAGGATAAAAGAATATTAGCCATATTTTAAGAATACATAAGAAGAAAAGCTAAAGTGAAAGAATTAGTCATAGATGAGACTATATTTTATTTTTTACAACATTGAGTGTATTAGTGTTGCTATACATAACACAGATGAAATAAAAACTAAGAGATACAAAGCCATGGTCCAAATTTGGTGTGCCCTAAATTCATATTGAAATCCTAGCCCCAGGGTGATGAGGATATTGGGAAGTGATTAAGTCATGAAGACTCTGTCTCATGAGTGGGATTAGTGTTCTTTTAAAGAGACCTAAGAGAGACTCCTGACTCCTTCCATCATGTAAACTAGAATGTGCCATATGAAGCAGAAGTCAGCCTTCACTAAATCTATCAGCACCGGATCTTTGACTCCTTGGAAATAAAATTCTATGGTTTATAAAGCATATATTTGTTTTGACCTGAATAGCTCCAGATAATGAGATATGGTATTAAAAGATGTCATCCTCCACCTTTGAAGAGGAAACCTATAAGAGAGAGTGAAGAGAAGGAGAACTTGAGATCCCGGCCACCATAGTCCTTGGGCTCTGCAACAAAACAGAGACAAATTGAGAGGCTTTGCTGTGCAGCAGAGAAGGGATGGCCATGGTTAGGTCGTTCAGAACATTATCAGCACTTCCCTGAGCTTGTCCTGTCTTTCTCCATAATGTAGAACAGAGCAACTTGCTCAGACTGTCAACTTCAGAGCTAGTAGAGAGATACTGAGCAGCTTTGGCATACAAGGGACTCTTGGGGGTACTGAGAGGGAGGTTTATTTGTTTGCTTTACTTGGCATATTTAATTGTCTACTTAATATAAAGCAAATTACACTAATAACTTACTCTGGCAAATAATTGCTATGTGTTATAATCTTCGATGTCTGGCAAATGTCTAACTTAATTAAGCAACTTTACTAATTATAAGTGCAGACATAATTCTTTTATGAAGGACAAGGAGACCTTGGGGTAAAATATACCTTCTGCCCTAACCATAGAAAAACGTCAAGGGTGGCATCGTGGGCCTCCTTTCATCAGCAGTTGTCCTCGAATCAGTTCTTTTTCTCACACTGCAGTGATAGATGCCTCACAAAACTAGCATGTAGAAAGAAGGCTTCATTTTGGCTCTTGGTTTGAGTAGGTATGGTCCATAACGCTGAGGGGTCATGCTGGCTGTGGAGGCTTAGTCCATGGTGCCGGTTGGGTAGCAGAAATGAGAATGTCAATGCTACTTTTTCTATCTCCTTTTTCCTGGTTACTCACATCCAGGGTGGGGCTCCCTCTTCTCTGAAACCCTATTGGAAATTCCCTCAAAGACATGCCCAGGGGTGTTCATCTTATGGGATTCCATATCCAGTCAGATTAACAAAGAGAATTAGCTACCACAAGCCTCAAAGAGCATTGATGATGGCAGAGGAGTTAATGTAAAACCTCTTAATAAATTTGATGGTACAAAGGCATTGACATATTTCTTTTGGTTTTCTGTTTTATATTTTGCACATCTAATTGTTTAGCTTTTGCTTGTGTGTGTGTGTGTGTGTGTGTGTGTGTGTGTGTGTGTGTGTGTGTGATTATGCATGGTGTGGTGGAGCATATCTATAATACCACCCCTAGATAGATAGAGGTAGGAAGATAAGAAGTTAAAAAAAATAAAGGGTTATTCTTAAGTTCTGGGCTGTCTTAAGATACATTAACCTTGTTTTATGAAATAATAATTTTAAAATGATAACTAAAGAGATGGTGTATTTCCACCCCTGGAAGCTTTTAATTTATCTTCCAATGAGCCCTTGACTACTTCAATGAGTTTTCTTTGATTTCCCAAGACTTGTTGAATGTCTTTTCACTGGAATCCCATACCATGAACAATAGAGGGCAACTTAAAAAGAGTTGTGGGGTGATACCACCTCTTATCAGTGTATCAGGAATCAGACTCTGGTTGTCTGGTTAGGCAGCAAGCAACTGTACTATCTGAGTCAGCTATTCAGCCTCATTTTTGCTTGTTTTAAAGTAAAACTAATGCTTAATTTTCAGCTTGTTTCTCAAAATATTGTTGCCTCAAAGAATTCTAGGTGAGCATAAAATAGGGATATCTGCATCCATCTTTATTGCAGTACTATTTATAACAACCGGGTCGTGGAGTCAGACCAGATACCAACTGAAAAATGAGTAGACAATGAAAATATGCCATTAGGTATAAGTTATATCTTGTTGAGTCATTGGCCAAAGTGGTCCTATAGAACCCTCCAAACAGCAAGGCTATTTTGCCAAGGCTATTTGTTACTATCTACAAATTAATCTATAACATTGATTTCTTAATGCTCTATCATTGAAGACATAACTTACTTATGTTATCAAATATGAATAAATCGAGCTGGTCCCCATGTACACTTTCACCCATACTGACTAGCATTCATGGTGCTTGAAGGTACATTCCAGGATACTGGATGAGCAAAGTAATCATTAATATCACCTAGGTAAAAATTCAATAACCTGCAATAGTGATTTATCTGCAAGACATACTGGTAAAAAAAAAAGTGACATAAACATTGTGGGAATAACCAACCACTTTTTGATTGTATTTAGAGCCCACTCCATGGGATGGAACTGTTACATGACTGAAGTGGCAAAGAACCCGAGACAGGGTAGGTAAGAGGCATAGAAAAAATCCTAGTACTGTCACTCTGCTAAAGGAACATAGCAATAACATTGTTCCTAATGATATATTGCTATGTCCATAGATCAGAGCATCATCCAACCCTATCAGAGCAGCTTCTTCTTGCAGGAGATAGGAATTAACAAAAGGATCCTCAACAGGACATTGTGCAGATGTTAGAGATCTGGGAACACTCAGCCCTTAGGGGGATGTCTTGGTCAAATCGCTCATCTCAAGGCTCGAGGATCTACGCAGAAAAGTCAGAAAGACTGTAAGAGCCAGAGGTTCTGCAGGACTCCAAGGAAACTTCTCCAGAAAACAGGAATTATTCACAAATGAACTCATAGAGACTATGACAGCATACACAAGGCTTATACAGGTTTAAACACCGACAAAATTCCAGCACTGAGAAGGGGAAGCAGGCATAAGTCCCCATTTTTAACCAAAAAGATATTTGCAAGTTATATCTGCTGGAAAAGGGATAAGGGAACATTTTCTTCAGTAGAATATCACTGAGGCACTCTAGAACAAGCTCCTTGCCCCTAAGTAGTTGGCCACTAGAAAATGGACTACATGGCTTGTTTTGTTTATTTGCTTTGAAATGGGCTTTTTGCTTAGTTTGATATTTTTTATCTTATTGATTTTCTTTTTTAAAGTTTATTTTGATTTTGTTTCCCTTCTTGTTTTCCCTGTTTGGTTTGTTTGTTTGTTTGCTTTTTGAGAGGCAGAAAGAACATGAAGTTGGATGGATAGGGACATAGGATCTGTGAGTTAAGGGAAAAAAACATGACCAAATATATTATAAGAAAACATTAAACAAAAATTAAAGAAAGAAAACATTCCATTTATACACTGCATAGCTTTATTCAGTCATGAAGAAGAATGCAGTTTTGTCATGCTCAGGAAAACGGATGGAACTGAAGGCATCATCTTTTAACTGAACTGACGTAGACTCAGATACACAAATACTGTGTTTTCTCTCACACACAGAACTAATTTTTAAAGAAAGGCTGCAATGAAGCACACTTTTTCACACATGCAGGACTAATTTTTTAATGCTGCAATGAAACAAGTCATTTTATATAAGAAATGTGCAAATAATAAAAAAGATGTAAAATTACATAATTTACCAGTTGTGATTCTGAGTAACTGGAAACAGGATGTTAAAAGGATGGTTTTTTTTTTCCCTCATGTTCATACGGATGGTTTTAACTTATAGCCCTACAGCAGAAGAATGGAAAAATATGACATATACATATAGTAGAATATCATTTATTTAAATTGCTGACCTGGCCTAGAAACTATAGTGCTTGCCTAGAATGTACTAAGGCCGGGATTTAAATTAACACTACTTCACAAATCTGGTTGGTGACATATGCTTATAGTCCCATTACTCAGTAGGTAGAGGCAAGAGGATCACAAGTTTACCAAAGGTCATCCTGGCTACATGGTAAGTCTGGGATACATGAGACTTGACTCATCTTCCAGTTAGCTGTTGACTCTTCCAGCGAGGTTTCCTTGATTTCTCAAAAGTTCCTGAATGCCTTTCTATTTTGGGCTCCATACCATGTTATGCCAACAACTGCTTCAGAATATGTCAAAAGCGGGAGATATAAGTAATTACTTGTTTGCCTGCATTTCTTAGACAACAGTTTTTGGAAGATAAAGAAATGCATGTATTGTTTTATTGTAATTTCCAGACACTGGACCTGGAACAAGCCATGCAACTAGTAAATGTTTCTGATGAAATTAAACACATATACAAATAATAAACGAAACAGTGTTAGATTTGGTTTCAGACGGTTGTTCCATGTTGCATAAAGGGACAGACTGACACACAGTGGAAAGTTCAAGGACTTACAGTTACAGTACAATCCAAGCAGCTATTTACTGTATAGCACCAAAAGGTTTTGATATAAAGATTGTGGGACAGTTAAGAAATTTATGGTCCCTTATCATTTATTTAAGTAGTTGGGATTCCATATCTTGTCACTCATAGCAAGATCGTTGCTTAGATATATGAAATCTTTCATATCACCTTCATCCTCCTCATTAGGAAAATAAAAGCTTAGTAGCCCAAACATATATTGGGCCACAGTGAATTCTCATAATTATTTCTTTGAATATTTTTAAAAATTATGGACCTAATTCTATCTTAGAAACTTTCAGAGATTGCAGCTAATTTGAAATGATGCTTTTGAATACAGAATAAATTGAATAGATTCATTATTCAAAGATTATAAAAGAATTGCATAATAGAGGAATTCTCCATTATTTCCACATGACCCAGCAACAGAACTCTGCACGCTTATGGCAGGCACTGGAGGATCTTACAGATAATTTGTAAAATGAGAGCTTGACTTAAGTAGAGTGTATTTTTATGATGCAGAGAACCTCCCGGCTTCCTCATTGGGATTCAACTTTTATCTGTTATCTGATCTCATGGCATTAGGTAATTTCTCCTTTACTGAATCGTACCGAGAATTTTTTTTACATAATATATGTGTTGTAAACAAGAGTATAATTTTTAAAATGGGTTAAGAAAATGCATGAATCCTATGAGTACACCATTTTAACCTCAGAAAAAAACTTTACACAAGGCTGATATGTAGAGAAACCTTGATGCAAGAGAGTTAGACAACTGAGGGTTAGGTTACATACATTACTTATCCACTCTCTTCCTGTCAATCACTTTGTTCTACTAAAGGGAATGCCCTCTGGATGTCGTTACATCCAAAGGAGAGAAATTAAAATCTTTTTAACTCGAAGTAAGTATACTGTATCAGTATTAATTCCCTACATGCTCAAAAGAAATTCCCCACAAACTATGAGAATGAGTTTCTTCCTATGTTCAGTAGTGAATAATGTGTGTCATATCTATAGACTGAGGAGAAACATGGTAAGCATTCTAGCAAACGATGCATGTCAGGCAACCACAAATGCAAAGTATAGAATGGCAAAAAATGTTTGCTTTTCCATAATTGGGAAGCATTTATGGTTTCTGGAATATAAAAATATATGATCATAATATATCCTTTGTTTTCTGATGCCAACTTTTGGCCATCAGAGAAACATTCCAGACCCTTATTTATATAATTTTTTCATTGTTGAAGAACTCAAGAGAAAAAGAAAAGAAAACTGTGTCAATTACATAAATATGGAGAGGATCCAAAGTGTAAACTGTGTAACTAGAATCAAAACATTATTTTTGATGAGTTATTAACAGCAAAGAAACTATTGAAATATTGTGGTTTTATTTGCAATAATTGTGGTACGGATATCCAGGGAAGGAAGCAAAACAAAAACAAACACAGGCTTTGGCTTTTTTTTTTTTCCTTACTGGTGCAAACTCCTAAGAAAAAGTAATATCAAGCCGGGCGGCGGTGGCGCACACCTTTAATCCCAGCACTCGGGAGGCAGAGCCAGGCGGATCTCTGTGAGTTCGAGGGCAGCCTGGGCTACCAAGTGAGTCCCAGGAAAGGCGCAAAGCTACACAGAGAAACCCTGTCTCGAAAAACCAAAAAAAAAAAAAAAGAAAAAAGAAAAGAAAAGAAAAAGTAATATCAAAAAAATGTGAATGATTTGAATTTACCTTGCTTCTGCAGTGGACTTTAAAATTTCTGGACACTTGTTGCAAGTTCATTAAGTAAATATTTGGAGCATTATAAGTGGGAAGTTGCTTGGAAATTAAATAAAAGGTGTTCAAGACATCGAGATCAAAAGAAGGGCATCACTTATCCCAGTTAGATACATGATATTCTTCAAATAGATCACCCCACCCACCCACCCACCCACACACACACACCTTTCTTCAGAATTGTTAAGCTACTCTGGGCATAGTATTCTATCAGCATTGGGATTAGTTTCAGAACTGTATGCCCTCTTGTGCAACCAGGCACAAAATCATTTTGTTCCATTTTCCTCCTCTGTACTTAGAGATAAATGTAGTAGCACCTAATTGAGAGGATGTTTGTAATTATGAAATGAAACAATGCTTATAAAATGCTGTATAAAAAAAACCAGTAACTTGAAGCTGGGCATGATGGTGCAAGCCTTTAATCCCAGCACTCAGGAGGTAGGGGCAGGTGGATCTCTGAGTTCAAGGCCAGCTTGGTCTTACAAAGAGAGTTCCAGGGCAGCCAGGGCCACAGAGATTTCAGGATAATGGCTCCTATCTCAGTCTTGAGCAATACTTCCTGATTTTCCAACAAACACTAGTTACTCATCTGAATTGGAGTTATGTTCTATTCATGTGGGACCTAGAAGAGGAAACAGTAGTCATTCCCATATTGTAGTGGTATTTTCCTCATGATTCAGTGTGATGTCATTATACTGTCATGGTATCTTTCCAAAATTCTTCCCTAAGAGTTTTCTTAGCCATAATAGTGACCCAGCATCAAACTGATCATTATAATTACTAATATATTTAGATAAAAATAATCTCATAACTGAGTCTTCACTCCATTTTGAATATACAGAGATTCAAGAGGGACTGTGCTCCTTGGCCAGGCCCTTTCTCTTTTGAGATACGAAGAAGGCTGTTGGTGACCATTTTTTTACTATTGATAATCCAAAATGAGCACCGAAAGGCAGTGTTCATCTAAATACTTTGCACATAGTTGGCATTAATGAATTACCGCTGGGATGCACTGATTAAAAGTTATGACCCTGAAAAATGTCAGGTATAGAATGTCCAGATGATCATGCTAAACATATCAAATGCTCATCATTGAATCAGCAACATGTGTATATATGATGAATAATATCAGTAGTTACCCGAAAGACAAGAGTGAGGTAGAGCAGGATTACATTATTACGAAGGTGTTATTTGACTGGCATAATGAATTGTAAGGAAATAAGTCTTACAGCTATGAGCAAACAGTTTTTTTAGTTAGAGGCCATGAGGAACCACAAGAAGAAGAGAAGAGTAGGGCAGCATCACCGATGCTGGCTGCTGAACTGTCTGTTTTAGAGGTGAGCAGGTTTCCAATTTGATGGCAGCTGCTTAGCATCATTAATACAGCGAAGAGAGAAATGGGGAGGCTCCATAAAAATTAACCATTGACTGAAAGTAAAGGAAAACTTGGGGTGCCCTTGTACGCTGTGTTTGTGGATTCTTATCTTCTACAACTTGTAGTAAGCAAGGTGGTTTCTCAGAGTCAAGACTTATTGGCAAAGTGCTTCAAATGAATGTTTGTGGAAGATTAAACCCATAGCCTTGCCAAGTATCTCATGCCAAACCAGAACCATATTAAAGGAAATATGCTAGGGCAAATAAATATTTCTCCTCTAGGCCTGATTTCCTAAAGCAGTCTGGGAGCAGAGAAGCAAAAGAACTCACGGAGTTTGTAAAGTGAATTTTCTGTACACAGATCACTGCACATAATAGCAGACAGTGTGTATAGATTTATCGATTCAAATTTCTGTTCTGATGACTTTTCTACAATTTCTGTTCATCAACTCTTACTGAGTTCTTGCTGTCCTAGATGCGGAATGTGAACACAGAATAAATTTCAGTAATAAGTTTCCCGAAATCCTCATTTCGGTCTCTTAACTCTATTGTTATTTTACAATATTAACTGAAAAAAATTTAAATTATGTATTATTTGGATGGCAAAATGATAACATTAAATTAATTTTATAATTCTCAACTTGCATTAGAGTTTGGTGAAATGCTACATATTACAATATTTCTTATGCTTAAAAACATATTATGTTTTTAGGCAAATAAGAGATAGCATATATAATTACTAGAATTGACAATGTATAACTTATTGATGTTAATCCAGTCACTATAACCAATGTAGAATCAGGAGGACATTGAAGCCCATGCCATATTACTAAAGTATTTGGTCCAGTGTGATTTTCATAGTGCCCTACTATCAGTTCACTTGATCGAAAGTCACCAAAGTGACCTATGGAGAAGAAGTCCATGATTGGTGATGTGCCAGTTTATTATAAACTGTGGTTCCTAGTCCTGTGATATTCTAGGGAACAGTCCAGAAGTTTCAGGAAATCTGCCGACAAAGTGCCAAATGTGGCACAAAGTACATGGTGGAAATCTTTCTCTTTTGTTTTCTTGATTATATGAATGTATCAGAGTTTTTAAGCATCTCCAGATGGACATTTGAACAACGGCTTTTCATTCTTTCATAAAATATTGGCATGCCCCTATGGCAGGAAAACATTCACTGTCAAGTATGTGCTGTACAAAACCATCTCAAACCCTCGAGGCTCCAGACATGCTCTTCAGAAATCATGAAATAGCCGGCGTCTTTGAAATTTCTTGAATAGTTCTGAGTCTGAAGTTAAAAATGGAGAATTTTCTTTTATTTTCCTTTTATAATTCAGACCAGTTAGCAGCATCTCAGTGGTCTTTTCCTGTTCCAAATATCCTCTGGAATTATAGATATAAGATCAGTTGCCAGGTAGCTAAAAGTAAATAAATTATATTCTTCGTGTTTGTAGTCTGAGGGAGAAGACACAGCATTTTGAAGCACTCAAAAGTCAGGACTTTATGTGGTTATGCTGAGAATAATCTGAGATGGTGTAACATTAGAAAATGATGTGGAAAATAGCAGGGATTTAAAAAAAAGAAACACAGCATGAATGAACACAGTAGAACAGAATTTGATATACAAAAATACTACTGAAATTGCTATCTCTACCTCTAGGATAAAACCCTCCTAGGTTTGGTAATTTAAGCTTAAAGACTCAATCCTTTGAAAAAGCAAAATACAAGGAGCAACTATTCCAGAAAAAACTCTGGAATAGTCTTTACCAGGGTGCATTTCAGGAAGGTTCTTAGAGAGTCCTTTTTCATGATGAGTAAAAGAAAGAAAGGGAAAGAGATGGGGAAGAAGGAAGTCACAAAGACAAAGGAGGGACAAAGAGGAGGAGAGGGCAAGGGGGAGGGAAAGGAGAGAAGGAAGGAAAC
The DNA here is from genome assembly GCF_949786415.1 of Peromyscus eremicus. Classification (NCBI taxonomy): domain Eukaryota; kingdom Metazoa; phylum Chordata; class Mammalia; order Rodentia; family Cricetidae; genus Peromyscus; species Peromyscus eremicus. The sequence goes on from NC_081435.1 coordinate 39,370,229, forward strand.
TGAAAAAGCATGAAGAGGATTCCATAGTCTAATAAAACAAGGTTAGAAACTAAAACTAAATAGATAAAAAATTTCAGACTTTATTTTCCTTATATTTGAATTCATGATTACATGAGGGTGGTGTGTAGGTTGTAGATTCCCCCCTCCTCCAAAAAAATTGATCACTGAAATGGCTGAAAAATACTTGGAAAAAATGCTGCTACAGACCGATTCTTTTCAAAGAAGTTTTTTTTAAGAGATCAAACAATTCTGGAAGGTAACCAAATCCTGGAATAGTACAGGTCCTTGGTTACAGAGAGCATCTATAAAAACAAATACAAAAACATATAATACTGGTGAGTATATATCCAATTATTCATAGGCTATAAAAATTTTCACAAAATTATCTCTTCTGATTTTCAATGCACCTTTTCAAAATAAGTATCACATCTACATGCACAAATAAAGCCACAAATGCTGGTGGAGTTGAGGCTTTTAAGATCACATAATTAGTGGCAGAGTTTCCATTTCAACTGTAAAATTCTTCCACTCCACCTCTCCTGCTGCTCTATTGTACACTGATAATAAATGGAAAGGAAAACTCTTTTTGTTCTTTAAAAATTAAATAAATTGAAGAATTTTTCTCTGACAGATATAGCATATCTTCAATAGGATGTTTTGGTTTGTCAAGGGAACAGAACCACTCTATAGGGGAATTTTTAAATCTTGAGAATTTATGGCATGAAATGATGTTTATCAAGCCAGGGGTGCTACATACCAGCTGTATGTGGGATAGGCTTTTACTACTTTCCAATGTAATTTCAATTGACAGTTTAACAAGTGTTAAACATAGAGAAATTATGGTGTGATAGGACTCTGTACAAGTAAACATTTACTAAACTTCATAAAACTTTAACGAAATGCTCACTAAAGTAGGTGATAGTCATTTTGATAGGAATCTACTATGGTATACAGACATTGCCTTGCTGATCAGGTAAGCTTCCCTCCTCTTCAGCTTGGTTCTTCACACAACTATACTGATTGCGAGTCACAAACTCCAGATGTCCCCATTTACATATACACCATATACTAAGTTGACCTTCAAGCCTTACCTGTGACTTGCAGAGATGCCACCATTTTAATGTAATTCTAAACTTCTTCTAGGGTGAGCCACATGTGATTTGGGTAGTTTCAGTTAACATAAAAACAAAACAAAGCAAAACAAATAAACAAAAAAAAATAGATCTTTCACAGAGTAGGTGGCTTTAAACACTATAAAATTGTTGTTTGTTCTTACAAATTGAGAGACTAGAACAATCAAGATCAAGGTGTTAACAGTTTGGTTTATTACCTGCCTTAGGGACAGATGACTTATATCTGGTTAAAAGACTCTGATACTTAAGGAGAGAAACCTCCAGGTGTTTGCTAAAATTATCCAGGTATATTAAAGACTGAGTGAGATGAATGATTGTCTTGGCAAAGTAGGGTAGACAAAAATTTGCTAAATTCTTATAGAATTCCTTGCTGAAGCTGAATCACTTCCCAGGGAGGGAGCTATCTAGGTGTTTGGAGCCACATCTGAGGAATACCACACAGGCTCGGATATGAGAGCACTTGTGTACTGAAACTCCTAGGCGCAGCCACCATGTATTCAAACAATTTGAGAGGTAAACTGATGAGCACTGAGAAGTCATGTGTATTTCCTATGGTTTCAGGATGAATGGGAAGTGCTGGAAATTTGAGTGAAAGGGAGTAATCAGGCAAGGCTGTACTTGTAGGGAGGTCTTGATATCTTGATCTCTGGACCCCACTCTGAAATTAAATAGGTAAGAGACTTGGAGGCATGAGCAAATAGAATGTCAAAACGAAGATGTCCAAAGTTAGCTTGGTGAAACTAACACACACACAAAGTCTTTAAAATGCCAATCTATGAGATAAAAATGTATGATTTGCTCTATAGGCTATCTGGTGAATACATACTGAGTTTGTTTTCTTGGTGATATGTTTCCTCTTTGGAGTAGTAGTTAGCTACATGGGTAAGCAACTGCATAATGAATCGTTATACAACCTTAATGTCATTTCTGATCCAAATAGGATGATCACTAATTCATGTGGTATCTTTTTCTGTGTGAAATTTGAAAACAGTGTTGCTTTTTAGAAACCTGTTACTTCATCTATCAGAAAATTACTATATACAGACTTAAAAAAAATTAAAAACTCATTTTACTGCCATCTACTGGAAAATCATGTCATACAAATGAATGGCATGGTAAGAAAAGCCTGGACATAATAGTTTGTGTAGTATAAACATAACCTGGTGTCAGTGGCTTGCTGAGTTGTGTCTATGTACAGAATTTGCCGTGATGACCTCTTCTGGTTACAATGGCAAAATGGTGAAGATAAAAGCTAGGAGCTCCCAGTGACCAAGGTTCAGTTTTGTGGAGAAACTTTGTAAAAGATTGAGGAGAAATAGTCTTAGTAGCCCTAAGCTTTTAGGCTCTAATCCTACCTAAAGAAATTTCTCTCTCCTCTCCTCTCCTCTCCTCTCCTCTCCTCTCCTCTCCTCTCCTCTCCTCTCCTCTCTTCTCCTCTCCTCTCCTCTCTTCTCCTCTCCTCTCCTCTTCTCCCCTCTCCTCCAATCTATTCTTCTCTCTCAGCATATGTGTGTGTGTGTATGTATGTATTCATAGTTAGAAAAGTGGGTATAAAGAAATAGTTGGGAGTGTGTGTGTGTGTGTCTGGATTGAACCCAGGGCCTTTTGCCTACGAGATAAGTCCTCTTCCACTGAGCCATATATCCCCAGCCTGAAGAAAATTTTATCTTCACCATTACTTTTTTTAGCAGAGCAAAATTCAGTTTTTGTCCAACAAAATGTTGTCCCACTAACAAACGCCAGACATTATTATAGACTATTTTGCTATAACCAAATATAGCATTTTAAACAAAAAACTCTGGTTTTCACAATAATGAGGGCTGGAAATCCAAAATAAAGTTTCTAGAGGATGTGGTCTCTAGCGAGGGTGTGCTTAAATGGGGTCTTCTAAAAGTAGCTTCAAATTATTGTGTGTGGTGCAGGATGCAGTGCTCTTGGGCACCTTTACAAATGTTCTAATGCCATTCATGAAGATTACTCTCTCATGACCTGATCACTCTCAAAAGCCCCATTTTCTAATACTATCTCCTTGTTGGTTAAGATTTCAACTCATGAGCTGGAGTGGTGTGGGGGGGCAAGAATACTCAGACCCTAACAGAGATCCAATAAAATGACTTGACTGACCACTTAAGAAAGTGAGCAGGCTGGGCGGTGGTGGCACACGCCTTTAATCCCAGCACTCGGGAGCCAGAGGCAGGTGGATCTTTATGAGTTCGAGGCCAGCCTGGTCTACAGAGAGAGATCCAGGAAAGGCGTAAGCTACACAGAGAAACCCTGTCTTGAAAAATCAAAAAAAAAAAAAAAAAAAAAAAAAAAGGAGGTGAGCAGGAAGAGATAATTGGAGATATTTTCACTTCGTATTAGACTCAGATATGAAATTATCTATTTGTTTCTATGGGAGCAATTTCTTACCAAATGTAGTGAATGTTGACTTCTCAGAATGGATTCTTGTCCAGAATAAAAATTTCGTTGAGTTGAATTAATTTTAAAATACACAGAAAAACACCCTTACTTAGTCATTTCATTGTCAAACATTTATGCAGAAGCTACTTTTCAATAGTTCTATTTACTGAATATAATACATGGAATGCTTTCAAACTAATATAGCACAGTAATGCTTAGCCACTGTGCCAAAACAGTTGATAAATAAAAAGGAGGCATTAGTTGTGTGTGCTGGCACACACCTTTAATCTCAGAGCTAGAGAGGTAGAGGAAGGTGTATCTACATGAGTTTGAAGCCAGATCTATGTGAGTTCTGGGATACTCAGGGCTACACCCAAGAAGTATAACTTTCAGTTTTTTTTTTTTTATATATGAAAATTGGAGATACCCTTTAACCTACCCCTAAAGTTTTAGTTTTCTCATCTATAATATAAATAGATAAATTATAATTATAGCTGATCTATAAGACAGTGTAGTTAAAAGTAGCTTAAATTTTAATATTTCCAACAAAGGTTTCCAAAGTGTGGCCCACAAGTGTGTTCAAATGAAATTCCCAAACCCACCTCCAGACCGATTGAATCAGACACTGTGGGGATTAAGTTCACTAACCTGTGTCTTTGGCAAATTGTTATGTATTTAGAGTTTGATAATCACTGCTTGGAAATACATGATGCACTTCATATCAATGTATTCATACCTGTATCACCAACAATGTTTTCTCTCTTAACTTCCACCTCCTCTAAAATTTCCTCCTCCCATCTCTCAGAGAAAAGGATTTTGATGAAGATAAAACTTTTCTTTATGCTTCATGTCTTCAGATATTCTTCATGGATACATGGGATCTTGCAAACAAAAAAAGCTCATGTCAAGGAAATGATTATCCATTTAGAGTAATTCTTAAGGTCTGCAGAGTTTTCTTAGTGGCTAGCGAGCTTGCTGTTTTTAATGGAGGAGCTCAGTTTCTAGTACTCACATAACCATGACTAAATCCAGTTCCAGGGATCTGACACTATTTTATGACCTCTATGGTCATTGCACACATATGGTCCACTTACATGCAGACAAAACATCCATACACATAAAATAGAAAAAACAATTTTATATTATTTTTATTTATTTATTTATTTATTTATTTATTTATTTATTTATTTATTTATTTTTTGGTTTTTCAAAACAGGGTTTCTCTGTGTAGCTTTGTGCCTTTCCTAGATCTCACTCTGTAGACTAAGCTGGCCTTGAACTCACAGAGATCTGCCTGCCTCTGCCTCCCAAGTGCTGGGATTAAAGGCGTGTGGGCTAGATAGATGGCTCAGCCTTTAAAGGCTAGGCTCACAACCAAAAAAACAAATATTTTAAAGAGTAATCTTTGTGAATATTTTTTGAGAATCATTGGATAGTAGAGTAGTGCATTAATAGTATCAATACAAGTTCACAGGTTAATAAGTAGGGGGAAGCATTTTGGTTCCATTTTGTGCTTATTGTGAGTTAAAAGAAGTTGGTACAGGATTTTCTCCTAAAGGCTAATCTCTAGAGATCAGTTGTAATGGGTTAAAATGACAAACCCATGTTACAGATTTGTAACCTTAGAAACAAGCACCAAGTGATCTCCCATATTTATCCTGTTCTTTCTGCCACAGATCATAAAAAATGAGAAATAAAAAGTATATATATATATATATGTGTGTGTGTATATATACACACACACATATATATATATATATACATACATGCATATATAATTCTGGGCACAAGGCTACTTTATCAACTGAGAAAGACTCCTACCTGGTTTTAAATTTGTTACCCTCTCTAGGTTTATAAAGTGGTCTGGGGTATGTTCTCATGTACAGTTAGCACTAGTTTGTAAGCACATTTATAGAAACATTAATCAGAAATCTTATGAGGTATCACTTGTGCTTTTGGTTCAAACATCATGCACCCTTGATGTCTGAGGGAATCTAAGATGAGTTAAAGAATGACATATATTTCAACAAGGGTATATCCAAATGGAGAGCAGATGGATTTGATTATAGCTGTATGTTCTTCTTCTGTCTATGCCCCATGATATTTCAATTCCTTTTATAAAACTTCCTTCAGGAAAGCCGTTTTTGGACAGGCTTTTAGCAATCCTTAGTGACTGGGAGATTGAAGTAAATGTAGATACCACTCCCCCAGGAGCCCTTCCGGTTCTCTCAGCTCGGGCCTGGAAGCCCGTTTGGGCCTTTCGTTTTCATTTGCTGGATTTTATATCTCGATATAGACAGGGTCATTACTTGAGAAAAGATGTGATGGGGAATTCAAGGATGTGCCCCTGAGTGACAGTGATTTGATTCTGAGCTACAGCAGCTTGACTCAGCAATGGCAATGGATGTTACTATGGCAGATTGGGGCTGTTTGTGTTCAGTCTTTAGGGAATGATCCCACATAGCCTAATATTGACATGTATTTTTGAGAGAAACATTTCATCATGTATAGGAAAATCACATCTTCTCCTATTCTCCACTATCCTTCTCTAAGGTCATTGTCTTTTTAGTTATTGGCCTTCCTGAGTCACTACCAAGACTCAAAAATTCAAGTCTAGCAGGTCACTGCTTTCTCTTTTTTTCCTCACCTTGGTTCCTATCATCTCTAACATCTATTTTCTTCAGATATGAAATCAGAAGAACACGGGTGACTTGGACTTTCCAGGGGTAGTGTTTGTAAAACAGATGCAACTAGTTTTACTGTTAGGGCTTCCTTCATAAAGAATCCAAAGAAACAAAAGAAGATGGGGGTAGGGGGAACTCAGCTACATTCTCTCCTTAGGAAGCTCCCTCAGGTTAGTTAACACTTCCAAAAGCTCCCCCATCTCCTTTGCAAACTTGTTCTTTCCCTGTTTCATCGTTTTTGTTTCTGATGCTGTTGACTGCTTCCCACCTTTCTTCGGTGTCCTGTTTAATGATTTCCCATTGGTTTGATACCAGTTGGTCATGTCTATGCTTTTTGTGTGTTCTCTTTTTCCTCCCATCACAGGTCACAGATAGCTATGCAGAGGAACTGTTCACTTGAAGACTGGTTATTAGGAGGAGCCCAGGAACCGGGAAGAGAGGAGCCCTCAGGTTCTCTTCATGCTTAGAAGCACGTTCTCCATACCTGAAGTGTGAGAAGCAAAAGCTGGAGGCTGGCTAAGGCAGGACCAAGATGAGAAGCCTGTAAAAGGAATGTTCCTAGAGGGGTGTGAACTAGGAGAGGCAAACTAGAGCCAGCCTGCCAGGTCAGTAGCTAACAGCCCACGAGTTTGCTACTAAGGAAATTAAGACTGGAGCTAATGAGATGGCAGCCACCTCCTGAGAGTGAGCTGGAGGCGTCCTATTAATTCTCTCTTCTAGGTACCTTTGCCTAAACAATCTTAAAGTTGTTTTCCTATTTGTTTAAAAGCACAAGACCCAGAAGACAAAGGCATTTATAGAAGAGAAGTTGGAGGAAAACTCTTATCACACTCTCCCTGGAAATGTTCTTCACCAAAATCATATCCTAGGTCACGGAAAGAAGATAGAAGAAAAAAAAAAAAGATTCTGCATAGATAAGAAACACAGCCAAGATGACTCAGTCTCAGGGGGAATTCTGGTGAGAGGGCATTGATAAATCTGCTATTGGCTCTGTAGACTCAGCATCGTTAGCCTACCTCTTACAAGCCCATGAGTCGATTTTGAGAATTTCAGGTGTTGAGCAATCCTAGCTGTGTCCACTTATCCCCCCACCTCCACCCCACCCCACCCTCCGCCCCGTGGCAGAAGTCTGTTCAACTCGCAGGTCACCAGGAGAGTGATTGGAAGTCTCTGGCTATTGCTTGGTCCTGGAGAAACATTTAGGGTCACTTTACAGCCTGGGACTCCAGCTTCTGGTTGCACACTGTGGTCCCTTACGAACCGAGCCAGGTCTTTGCGGGAGGGCGAAGCTGAAGGAGCCTTGGCTGGCTGGAAGAAGACCCGCAGCGCCTTAGCAGCAGGCTGCGGTGATAGGGACATTTCGGAATGAGGATGTGAGGGGTGGACAGCTCGCGAACTTGTCCCCCCAGGCACCATGACGCCAAGGAGGTCTGGGAGAGACCCTAGCGGGATGTTCCCCCCGGGGCGGTGCAGCTGACATCCCCCGGCGGCGGCGGCGCCGCGCGGCCCCTCTCTCCACCCGCGAGTGTGCGCGCGAGAGCGGCGGCAGGCGGCGGCGGGAGGAGGCGCAGGCGCGCTGCTCGCCCGTCTGCAGCCCCGCGCCGCCGAGCGCCTCGTCTCGGGGAGTTGATGGCAGCACCACAGTGCGGCCGGCCGGCCGAGCGCACCGCGCAGCCACCCGCCGCTGCCCTCCGAGCGGCCGATATGTGGGGGGACTGGGGTGGGAGCGGCCGGAGCAGCGCCAGGGACCCGGGCGCGCAGCAGCCGCGGCTCGCTCGCCTGTCCTGACCTGACTCGCTAGTTCCCCCCACCGAAGAATGTCAGCCAAGTCCAAGGGGAACCCCTCCTCGTCCTCTGCAGCCGAGGGACCTCCGGCAGCCTCCAAAACCAAGGTGAAGGAGCAGATCAAGATCATAGTGGAGGATCTGGAATTAGTCCTGGGCGACCTGAAGGACGTGGCCAAAGAACTTAAGGAGGTGAGAGGGGCTGGGGTGGGGAGGGAGTGGGGCGACCCGCGCCCTTCTCGGGTGGGTTCCGGTCCCCCTCTTCGCTTGGGACCGTGGCATTTCCAAACTCCTAGCAACTACAGAGGGATGCCTGCAAGACCGACTTTCTCGGCTCTGGCTACTCGTGAGAAGAGTTGTGGCACTTTCCATCTCTCTCTTTTTTAATCAGGCAGAAATCAACTAGTGTTTTAATCGATGGACTCAGTAGGATGGTGGGAGGGGTGGAGGCAAACTACTGTCTACACGGGACTGCCGGTGGTGTCAGGGGAAGGGGTTAACTGGGGGTGTGTCATCACAGAAGATGTGAGCACCGGCTGGCCCGAGCCGGTATGATGCTCTTTGCCTGCCCGGCTGCTCCCCTTCAAGTCCTTTGGCACGTCCCCTCCTGGCCTGGCAGCCTCTGGAAGCTGAGCTGAAGGGGGTGTCTTCTGGGCCCTGGGCCAGGCCAGGGAGGGCACTGGGAGGGGGAAAGCTCAGCTCTGGCTCCCCTCTCCTCTTCCCAAGCCCCACCAAAAAGAAGGCGACCCTGGATGCTGACAGGGGGATCCAGCTTTGGGGAAGGAGCTATGTCTGGGACTTTCTCACTTTCGCAATTCCTGAAGCATCCCCTGCCCTTTTTCCAAATGTTTTCCAGCAACTCTGGGCCTTCGCGCCACCCCGAGTGTCGCCATTCTTCACTTCCTTCCTTTCATTCTGTCATCGCTTGGCATTGAACCTGAGCAGTAGGGCTTACAGAGGAGTGTGTATGTGTGTGTGCGCGTCGCGCGTGCCTTGTGGTCTCGCCACTTGCATCCTGGGTTTTTAGAACTGGGATTGTTTTCCCCCTCCCCCGCCAGTATTCTACCCCCTCTATACTCCGCCCCTCCCTATCCGGGTGAACTGGATTGGAAGAGGTGAGGTGTCGGGTGGAGGCTGCGTAACTCAGGCAGCCTAAGCGGCCCAGGGCCCCAGTGAGGGCCAGTGGGCAGGAGGTGGGTCTCCTTGTCAACCTGGCTTCCTCTTGTGGCTGGGGGAGCTATTGGTGATGCCCACAGCGCTGTCGCACTACGGAGTGGGGCTCCTGGTGCAGTTCTTGGTGAGGGAGTCTGGCAGTTGGAGCTGCAAGAAGACAAACTTCTTAGGTGGTGGTTGTGGTGGTCTCCATGGAAAAATAAGGGGAGGGGCAATCATAGCCTAAATCCGAATTCTAATTCGGTTTCCGAAGCCAAGGAGGGGGAAATTGGGGGCTGTTTGGATGATTGGCCTCTAGAGATTATCCTCCTGTCTTTTCCAGCCCAAATGTGAGGAGTCTTCCAGGGATTACCTCTATGAACAAAACCCGAGTTTCTAACCAAATTCACAGCCTGTTGAGAGGATCCATTCCTGGGCAGAGTTTGTTTTGCCGATGATGAATTCATTCCTGTAGGTTTCTCTGCAAAAGGAACACAGTTACTGCTAAGGTCCTGATAGTGGTGGTAGGCATTGACAGGTCAGGAAACTTGTTTGTGTTTGCAGGATTTTCCTAGGCTTGTTTCACAACTGGTTGGCAGCTGGAGAGGCTGTGCACTGAAATCCAAGTCTAAAGATGTTTGTTTCTTTGTTATTCTTTTACTAGCCATGTTTGGCAGATTGTTTTCATTTGCAACATTATCGTGGTTTTAAAAATGAATAATTTACAAGAGTTCCTCTTGGCACACACCTGCTTTGCATTTTTTTTTTTAAAAAAAGGTAGTGGATGTAGAAAACCAATAGCACCGAAAGGTATAGCTTGTTTTGTTTACAGGGAGAGACTGAGAGAAAGGTAGCCAGCCAACATTTTGCTTCTGTGGGTCGTGGTAATGTATCAGGACACTCACTCTTTTGGACAGAATAAACCAGAAACTCATGACCTTGGTTCTTTATTATTATTATTATTATTATTATTATTATTATTATTATTATTATTATTTAGACATTTGATGGCCAAGATAATATACAAGAAAATGTTTATCCTTTCTGGTTTGTGGCTAAAATTAGAGATGTTGGTCTTCCCATGTATTCATTTTAAAAAATATACATATTTAAGAGAAAAAAAATCAGTACTTCACCAAGGGACGGAAATGCAGACCTGACAGAGCTTGAGAAAACATCTTCATTTGATGCCTTGCAAGGTTTCTTTCACTAAGCAAGGCCTAATTGGGTAAAAATCTCAGCACAAAGCTAAAATACAAGAGTGATACATGATGTGATTGACTACCAGCTAACTTTGCTGTGGACAATCAGCATCCTAGGCTTGAATGTGGGAGTGTATATGCTAAAGCTAAATATCAAAAGCGGCTATTTATAGAAGAAGAATGGGACTAATTTCCAGGACCAAATATTTATAGGGCATGTTTAACCTATGACATCTTGCGGTTGTCCAGCTTTGATCTGTCTGGATAATGCAGCATACATGACTAAGTATGTCTTTCATGAAGCTTTAAAGAAGCACGTCACTGAAAACTTTGGTAAACTCTGCAAAGCTTATTTATACATATATACATTATTATATAGTACACATAAATTATTATAGTATTATACTATTGGTATACATAATATAAATTATTATATTCAAAATTCAAGTTCCTTTATGCATAACACTATACTTTTAAACCATGTTATATTTTGATGTTAACTTACAGTGAACTTTTATTAACTTGGAATGGAAACTAAAGTAATAACATAATTTTGACTGATTCACTGTCAATTTCATTTTCATTACAACTGAAGGTTGAAACCTTCTGCCTTTTATCTTTGTACAAACCTCACCAATAACACTGAATTCTTGTTTGATTACTTTAATATTTTTGAAATTAAAGTATAATTACATCATTTTCCCCATTCCCTTTCTTTCCTCCAATCCCATTTGCCCCCTCCTTTTCTCTCTTACAGATTCACGATTGATTATTTTAATAGTAGCTTTTTGAATTCTGATAGGCAGGGTAGATTTGATCACCATACTAGCTGCTTGAAACACTTAATAATTAGTAAGAAAACTCCAGTCTGTTCACTAAGAGGAGTACTTGTTATATCTTTTTCTGATTTGTTGTTTAGTTATAATAATTTAATCAGTTATAATTGCACTGAGTGTTATAAAGAGACAGGATTTCTAGAAAACCCAGAGACTGTTTTATTCATTCTCAAAAGTGAATAAAACCTCAAAACAACTTGAGGATTTCAGAAATATTATGAATCATTTATCTTTCTGTGCTATAATTAAAAAAATAACCTAAAATATAGCTCTCTATATGTGTTCATTCAGCACCTACCATGTTACAATAGAACTTTGATTGTTGCTAAAATGAATAACTTTTGTTCATGCTCAAAATTTTACTTATGATGTGTTTATTATGTTATTAAACATCAGTACTCTAAAAAGTCATTAATGCTTTTACTGGCTGCTCTGACTATTGATGTAAAGTAGAAATTGAAGCTAAGAGTACTAATTAGTACATGTTCATTTATAAATCTGTACTGGTTATGTACTCAGTAGTATGGTATTCTGTGAGCAAAGAACATGAAATTTAAGAAGAGAACAAGATAAGAACTTTAAGTAACTTATAGTTATCCAGGTTTTTGTGGTGGACATAAATGGATTGGTTCACAAGAGATCACATATTCATGTGTTGTAAGTACATATGTGAGACCTCCATGAATAATAAAGTTTTATAGAAATGTAAACTCAAAATATGAACCTTCCTTTGCAATATGGATAAGATTTGAAGAGTTAAAAAAGAAAACACTTTAACAAAATTCATCGTTAGAATATGTGATTAATCCATGTTGTGTTTTCTATAAATTGAAGAAAGTGTTTGTGAAACTCTAGAGTTTAAGGAATAAAATTAAGCACAACTGGTATAGCAGATGTTAGTGTTCAATTTTTTACTAAGAAATGTGGAAACAAATGCACTTTTGAAAATATTTTTTAAATAATTCAAAATGCTGGTAATAAGCTGAGTGTTCCTTTCTAAAGATGGGACTTGTGAAATATTTCACATTAAATGTTTGTTTGCTGGAATCTCCAATAAAGAGCCTTAACTGCTTTAGCTGTTATCTTTTTGTTCAGACTATTTATAGCCTTGAACTTTCCTTGTAGCATCTCAGTGCTTTAAATCTTGTCACAGTACTATTATATGAATGGAACAAACTTTAACATGCAATATATAAAACTTATGTTTATAACAAGTAAGAGGGGCACTTGTGAGTAGGTGTCATGGAGGCAAAATAAGAACCGTTCTGTTAGTGAACTAGAATCACCTCATGGCTGGATTCCACAGGTAGGCAGGTGAATCTGTGAATGGAAAGCACCCATGAGTTTTCTTATAATTTCATAGACAAAAGAGAGGGACAACTTAAGTTAACCTTAGAAAACTTGGAAAGTCCATTGACATTGATTAAAAACAATTAACAATTACTTGTTAGGTATTCTTGCCTTGTAACGTTTTCTGTTTGAAAAATGATTATGTTATTAATTTAAGTGTATGAGTGTTTTGCCTGTACATACATGTGTGCACTATGGAGGCCAGCAGAGGGCATGATATCCCCTGGACCTGGAGTTAAAGATGGTTGTGAGCTAACGTGGGTGCTGGGAATTGAAGCTTTTTAACATTTTAACAGAGCCATCTCTGGACCCCCTTAATGATCTTTCTTTCTGACTTATTCACTTGTAATTCTGTAGTTTATTGCTCTGAGAAATCCTACAGTATTTTTAGTTAATGAATCTATGCATATAAAATGCATTCTTAGAACAAATTATAGAGAATGATCTCTGTAGTATTTTCTAAGTTCTAAAATTATGAATGAATGGAAGTCAACAGTGCATCACTCTATCTTTACTACTCTATAGCATACCTTACCCAAACTGAGATGTATTTACTAAACATCAAACTACATTAATTACCTTTTCTCTTCTTAAATATGGTGCCTTAGAAGGCTACTGAGAGTATGCTTCTGTGAGCATAAGATAACTAATATCCACCCCTACCCATCATCTCTCTCTTTTAATGAATTGAATCATTTAACACGGAGAATTAGCTGGTAAGAAACTCAAGCAGCCTTAAAGTAATAACGTGCTTCAGGCAGTAGTGACGTGACAGATAATGAAATCAGTGTAATAGATTTCATTGTTACCTGGATGGTGTTCTTCCACCCTGCTCTGAGGATTTCAGATATTTGAGTCTAGGTGTTAGGAAAAGAGAAAGGAATATGAATCAGAGCGAAGCATATTTTCCCAAACAAAACAGATGACATGATCTGCTTATGGAGCTACTTACTGGCAACTTTTGAGAATTGATAAAAATCACAACAGATTGATGATTATATTCTGACAGAAAGCCTGGTAATTGATATCAAGCTGCCAATGTAAAACTAATGTACAATAATGATACTACATTTTAAAGAACACTTGTTTTTCTGATTTCAAAAATTTATGTGATCTTATAAATCATCTGGAAAGATGCTTTAAATGAGAAAATAAAAAATAATATTAATAGAAATAGATAATGCTGGACATTTTGTTATATTTATCTTTAGTCTTTTGCTGTGGATATTTTGATGAGGTTGAAGTAAGAGAAATATGAATTATATGCAATGCTATTGTCTGTTTTCTTTAATAACACTAGAGTATAACTATTACATGGTAGCTGTAAGATAAGTGATAATTCTGTTAATGTTACATATACGACTTATTTCTAATGTTTTGTGGCTATTAAGTATCATTAGAAGCTGCAACTTTGGCAACAAACAAGGCTAAAGAGGAGTGTTCTATTTCACCAGGTTGTTCTCTAAATACTCTTTAAAATTCTAACCCATCTAGTCCTCATAACCGTCATTTCTCACTTTACAGATAAGGAAACTAAGGTGATATGGGTCAAGTTCCTTACTCAAAGCCATTTGTGCAAACACGAGGCTTAAAAATCATGTTTGTGTTGGGGACTAGACATTTCACTGTTCTGGCCTATGGTTTCATTTCTAATATTTTGACTTTGTATTTTTTTTAACTGAAAGTGGAAGTTTTAAATTCTTCAATTCATATTAAACTACTGTCCAGAGATGTTTCTTTTTTTTTGTTTTATTGCCAGCAGCAGCAGTATATATATATATATATATATATATATATATATATATATATATATATGTATGTATACAGATGCTTTTTCAGATTCATAGTGATACTAATAAAGTACTTAATCCTTAACCCTTGCTGTGTGGATTAATATCTTTTTGGTAACACTCCTTTTTTTTTTCCAAAGAGGGTGAAATGCATTTACATTTTGGTACCAGGATTGAAGCAACCATTAATAGTGAAAAAATTAGATTCTTCAGTTTTCATTTTTCAAATAAATAGGTGCTTCAGTAAATCATGCAGCTTTTCAATATCATGGCTTAGAAAGTAAGATGAAAAGTCAGTAAGAGTGATTCCAATGTCTCATGTTATGTATGAATTATACATATAATTATACATATATAAACATAATTTGTATACAATATGAGACATCAGAAGAACTTTTATTGGCTTTTCCTTATATTTTCTAAGCAATAATATTGAAAAGCTGTATAACATTCACTATACACACACTCAAACACACAAACACACACATTATTTTTCAGAGCTGGGTTTTGAACCCAGGGCCTATACTTGCTAGTTATGCATTCTACCACTTTGCTACAGCCCCGGTCCTATACAGGTCTTTCCAATGAAGAAAAAATAATTCAGGAAGTTATCATCTTTTGTTATCGCATTGCATTTAAAGAAAGGGCCTATCATGATGATTGAGATTTGACAATCATTTTTGCTTTTTGCGCTAATTGATAAATTAGAGAATTTGTTGAATTCTTAGCCAGGTAAAAAAGCATTAAACTGATTGATGCTGCCTTGTGTATTTTTGTGTTCTTAGTCATGAGCCATTTCCTTTCCATGACATTAGAAACGTACAAGAGTAGCCTTATGTGTGTTTCCTTTCTGGTATGACATGAGCAAACTGTTTTCATCATATTGAAAGGTCATTAGGAAAAACTGCTCAAAATTAAGATTTCCTGTATAATCTAGAAGGCTCAAGTCAGCGATGTCATCTCTAAACAAGAGCTAGAAACTAATATTTAGGGAAATGAAAACAATAAAGCCATGTCTAATTAATGCCCAAATCAGAAAACACTCACAAGGTGGCCTGTCAACTTACAACAAATGTTGCCACATATTGCATGAGTTAGTCTGTGTATTTATTTATTGTCTGAAGATGGAAAGATAGATCTCAAAGTAATTAAACTCCCAGATTCCACTTTCAGCTAAGAAATAGGAGTAACGCAAGCACAGAACATTTACTTATGATCCTTGCCACTCTTCCTGAACTGTGCAAATACTACTCAGGTACTGTTTGAGTAGGGTTTTTTTTATGTGTGGAATAATTTAAATGACTCAAGTTCTGTTATTATGGTGTTTGGCACAGCATAAGTAGATTACCCACTGTGGATAACATATGCTTATTAGGAACAAGCAAATTTGATGATTCCTAACAGTTTATTATTACTTTTTCTCTAACAAAATAACAAAGGTTAACAGATACGTTGGTGTGTAAGCTTCCTTTTTTCTAACATTTTATCTTATCACAAGATTTAAAATCACATTGTATATAACAGAAAAACGCCAGGTTCAAACACTGACCAAGTCAATTATCTTTTAATGTCAGTGATTCTTAATCTTTGCTACATATAATACTATGAACAAATGTTTAAAATCGGGGATATTTTTCCTGGAACAGAACTCACGCTATTGTAAGTGTGTGCACACATTCTGAGAACCTTTGGTGAGTGAGGAGAACTCAAATAAAGGGACAAAACAGCCACTGACTGTACTCACACATTTCCAGTCTGTAATTTGAGCTCTGTCTCTCAAGTTTTCAATACTAAAAGTCTGTATCTGTGGAAATGGAAAAAAAAATGCAACATACTAGTGGCTGAAGTCAGATGGTGTGCTGGTTAGTTTTTGTTAACTTGACACAAACTAGAGACAGATGGGAAAAGGGAACATGGGCTGAGAAGTCACCTCTATCACACTGGTCTCTGTCTGTGTCTGTGGGCATTTTCTTCATTTCCAATTGATGGAGGAAGTTCTAGCTCACTGTGGATAGTGCCACCCCTGGGAAGGTGGTCCTGGATTGTATAAATAATTAGTGGAATGTGAACCTGGAAGCAAGTCAGTAAACAGCTTTCCTTCATGGTCTCTGCTTCAGTTCCTGCTCTGGGTTCCCCGCTTTCAATTCCTGCCCTACCTTCCTCCAGTGATAGTTTATGACCCATGAGTTGTAAGATGAAGTAAACCCTTACCTCCCTGAGTTGCTTTTGGCCTGTGTTTTATCAGAGCAATTAGAATGCAGACTAGGATGGATGGCTTTATTCCAGGGAGCACATAAGTAGTGTGTCAGGAATTCACTAATTTTAGAAGATTGTGTGTGTGTGTGTGTAAAAGCCACTGTTCTCCAAAATTGTCAAATTCACACGTGATTGATGTCTGGCTCATTTTTTTTTCTTACAAAGTATAACAGAGCAGAGCATTTTACGACAAGATAAACTATTTCTAGGCCTCATTTTTAAGCATAACCTTTTCTTAAAACTTTCCCCAGGGCAGCATCTATCTTTGTTGTTATTAGTTTTCTCTGCAATGTGTATCTGTGAATTATAAAACATATATTGAATCTCTGACATGTGTAAGTTTTTGTTCCGAAGGCCCTGAAAGATACATGCATGAGTAAGCTCAAGGACATACTCATAGAGAATGTTATTTCTGGGAAGAAGAGCTTCAGTTCTTTAAAGTTAAAACAGGGGCCTATGCAGGGACACTTTGCTCATCCTGGGAGGAGGGGACTGGACCTGCCTGGACTGAATCTACCAGGTTGAGCTGAATCTCCAGGAGAGTCCTTGCCCTGGAGGAGATGGAAATGTGGGGTGGGCTGGGGGGAGGGTGACGGAGGGTGGGGTGGGCTGGGAGGAGGGAGGACAGGGGAATCTATGGCTGATATGTAATATTAAATCAAATTAAAAAAAACAGCATAGAAAGTTCAAAGGCCATGCTAAATTATACAGTGACCACAAAACACGAGATAAATCCATCTTAGTCTTTTTATTGGTTTCTGTGTTAATGCATTTAAAACTTCTCTAAATAATATCTGCAGTAACTCCTGCAGTATGTTGTGGTTTCTGACGTGAGGGTAAACTTTTGAAACTCGCAAACACAAATGTTCATGTGATATCTTAAAGTGGTGAATCATATGAGATTATGGTAAAATTTCTACCAGTTACTAACACTGGAACTTACTTTTATGAAACAATTCTCCCAATTAGAATTTCTGTTGTCAAAGAATGATTGCATTACAATAACCAATTATCATTAATCACATTATAAATAATTAGTTAGTGTTTATGTTTACACAGATTGGCATGGGCTTTCTTTAGGTACATTGTATCTACATTTTTAGTTCTTTTGTATAAGACGTGTGAACAATTTTAAGCAAATTACTGAAAAAATGAATTTTCTAATCATGATAATTCCTCAAGATACATAGAATGCAGAGTGTGCTGGATAAAAGATAGGATGGCATACAAAGAAGTGGTCCATGGCGGGGGGTGGGGGGTGGGAAAACTTGTGTCAGTCACTACTGGAACTGCATAAACTGACCATGAACAAAAATAATCCCATTTGGTACCAGCATGAGCAGATAAAATCTACCAAAGAACTGAGCAAGCACTCTCTCTCTCTCTCTCTCTCTCTCTCTCTCTCTCTCTCTCTCTCTGTGTGTGTGTGTGTGTGTGTGTGTGTGTGTGTGTGTGTGTTTGAGACAGAGTTTTCCTGTGTAGCTTTGGAACCCTTCCTCGAACTCACTCTGTAGACCAGGCTGGCTTCCAGCTCAAAGAGATCTACCTGCCTCTGCCTTTCCAGTGCTGGGTTTAAAGGCTTGTACCACCACCGCCTAGCTTGCATTTTCTCATTTTTAATACAACTTTTTTTTGAGGGGTGAAGGTGGGGCACTTATTAAGCAGATCAAACTCATCCTTGAACTTTATGTTCTCGTCTCTGCTTCCTAAAGGCTGGGATATAATAGGAATAGGTCACCACCATTCCTGGTTTAATGCACATCCAAAGTCTCACTCTTATTTGACAGGGAACTTGAGGAGCCAAGATTAAAGAATATCTAGTAAATATATTAAGGACTAAAAGCCAATCATTCACTTGAGTGTTAGACTGTTCTTGCTAGTTTACTCAATGAAATTACTATTCTTCCCTTGTTTCTCTTATACCATCACAATTTTTTAACAGACTGCTAGAGGATTTCTCTCAAAATAAAACTGAAATAAAATATAATAAAGCTCTTTTTTATATAGTTCCATGAATACTGCCATACCATTCCTTAGCTTTCCTTTACAATAAACTTGAACCAGGGGCCTGTGCATGTTAACACCTTTTTCTTCTTACTTTTTCTTAAACCCATTCCAACCAGGTCTCTTCCCATCACTCTAGCAAAGACATCTCTCCCTAGCTTGACGATGGCCCAGTTATTTAATCTAAAGTTCAATTTTCAGTGCTAGCATTCTGTAACCTATTAAGGGCTATTTTACATATTAGTAACACTTGAAGTCTCTGTTAATATTTCTTCCGTGTGTTTGAAGAGTGCTGTAATTTTTCAAGCTACTAATTCCCCCCCTTTCTGGTATCTACATTTACTCCTCCTTAGAGATGTCTGAACTTAAATTAATATATTTTGTTTGTAATTTGCATTTTTCCTTGGCATTTTTATTTAGTCTGTGAATAAATTCCACTGATAGATTCTCCAACTCTTAAATTTGTCTAACTAGTCCTTCCTTCCTTCCTTCCTTCCTTCCTTCCTTCCTTCCTTCCTTCCTTCTGGATTTTACCTGCCTAGTCTGCTGATATTCTTCCTCCTCCTAGACATTAGTCCCTGTCACCTTTCTCATGCCAGTTGGAGGTGTCTGTCTTTCAACTGGATTTGGGGGCCATTATCAATTATCTCCAAGCCACGTGAAAGCATGATTGAATCTATGTTCAAAGTTTGTCCAGGTCTTAACTTCTCCACTTCTTGCAGCCTGAACCTAGCCAACATGCTGTCTCACTTGGGTTGGTACAATACTAACAATGCTCCTGCTCTCCTTTCCCTAACCATTCTTGTCCCCTATAACGTATCTAACCTCCTTTCTTAGTGATTTCTTACTGGTTCTCTTTGCTTCAGCAGCAGTAATCTTGCTATTTCTCGAGTGAATGTGATAGGCACATACAAGCTGTCTTCAACTGTTATCTCTTTGAGGACCATTCTGTTGTTTTACTGGTTTTGTGTGTGTGTGTGTGTGTGTGTGTGTGTGTGTGTGTGTGTGTGTGTGTGTATGTGTATGGTCTTGTGTATACCAGTGGTTCTCAACCTGAGGGATATGTGAGAGGTTTGGAGGAAGGGAAGGAAAGGGAAAAATGTTGTAATTACATTATTATCTCAAAAAGTCATGTACAAATATCAACAAATACTTGGATTTTTTTCTAACTCTAAATTTATCCTCCTAAACCTGTCCACTTAAGGTTCAAAACCATCACCATTTACTTTCCACTACTATGCTACACTTTCTGAGAATGAACATATATAACACATACATAATATAATATGTATATTATATACAATATTTATATATACTATAATATATATCATATATAATAAATACATTTGGTAAGGATTCTTTGTTTTTCTTACCTATTACATGTAAGTTAGTTGAATGAGATCTTATTTTCCCTTGTTTGATTTCACAATTGAGCAACATTTTATCCTTCGAAATGCTCAAAGGTTTTTTGGTAATGCTATCATGCTGAACAATGATTACATGCCAAAATTCTAAGTTAAACAAGACAAAGCAAACAAAACCTTATCAAATCGTCACCCCTCTCATCCTTTGCCCTGTGGTTCTTAAGCTGTTCCTCACATTTTGAAATTCTCAACACATTCTTTCTGCATAAACCATAAATTTGGTTTGGAATACCTCGGTTTCTCTGTCAGAAAAAATCTAGGTATGATTTGAAAAGGCTCATTTTCTTTATAATACAGAGAAGTCACTTTAAAATATTTAAAACATTTAGCAAGTTATCTCCAATCAATTATAACTCTATTTTTTCTAATAGAATATGTAAATTGAAATGGAGAGAGAGTATATTTACTTTTTGAATAAAATAACATTTACCTTTTTTTTTCCTGCTTGAATATTGTTCCTTCTTGTCATTAACTTTGTCAAATTTTAAACTAACTGGAAAAAAAGCATTTAAAAAAAGACGTTGGATTTGTTTAAATAAGTTTTAGCACTCTGTGAGAATCAAGCATAAACAACTTAGTGAGACCTAACGCACAAGATACTGAGGAAGCACAGCAGGCCTATGTTCAGCTTCCCATGTCATTCTCTTCTACACTCCCTCTAGTGTTCAAAAATATGGACACTTACAATTAGTCTATTGTCATTATAGTACAAATGCTTATGTGGAAATAGTGTTTTCTTCCTAATATTGTTTTGTTTTCCTAGATAATGTTGCCCCAATCCTAACCTCTCAGACTCACCATCTCCCCTTCCCTAAGGCTGCTAACAGGCGTGGCTTTTCTGTGCCCATGCTTACAATCTGTGCACTTCTGTCAGGGACACGCCTGAGTTTCTGACTTTACATTTTCCCTCCATTAGTAGTATACCTATAGTCAAGATTTTAATTTTGCAACTTGAAAAGTCTCACTAAGTTGTTCATGCTTGATTCTCAAATGGAGTGTTAAAAAATGATTTAAGCAAGACCCAATGATCACTTATCTTTTTCCTATTTACTATATGAATTGAATATGGATATGAAAACATTAATGATGTAGTTTTGCTATAATATTATTGAAATGCCATTTAAATACATTCCTTTCAAACTCCCTTAAGAAACAACCAGAAAATCTCTAGGAGAAGAAAGTTAAAAGGAAAAATGGATGGTTATTCAATATAAACTATTAATAATTACAAAACATGTCAAAGAGATTATTTTCAATCATGAAACTTAGCTGCTATTTGCTGATTTTTAAAAATTTGGGCCCAGTATTTAAATATGTTCTCTATATTAACTGGAAATATTACAGATACTTGTTTAATATCTTATAGTTTTTAAGCAATTTTAATGTTTGCTATCATATTTTAATTTCTCGTTATTAGATGAAGTTAAAACATATATGAAGAGAGCATTCAACATTTCTCCTCTCCTTCTGACTTCTGGGCATGACGTGGCTTTTGTATTTTTAAGCTCACAGCATCCATGATTACCCACATGAGGTCCCCAAGTCTGGGCCTGCCATACTCTGTCATGAAGCAGGAAAGAGCTCATGAGGTCTCATCCTTCCCTGAAGATTTGTAGGCACTTCATGATTGCTGAGGGAAAGAGGGACATAATTTTTTTTTCAGTAGCATAGTTACTGTGAAAGTGTCCATGCTCCTGTAGAGAACTCCTCTTTGTACTCCTGTAAGCAAACCTAAGGAAAATCATTTGGTTCATTAACGAAAACCACAGAGACAGGGTTTCTCTGTGTAGCTTTGTGCCTTTCCTGGATCTCGCTCTGTAGACCTGGCTCTGCCTCCCGAGTGCTGGGATTAAAGGCATGTGCCACCACCACCTGGCCTGAAGGGAGGGTCTTTAGGGAAAGGATGAGGACCAGCTGGAATTGAAGGGGGTGAGGAAAGTGAAAAGAGGTGAATAAGATCAAACAACATTATATATTGGACAAAATGTCATAATAAGAAACCAAAGGGAGAAAATAGAATAAAATTATGTTCAGAGTTACTGCTTCAAATTTCTATTCACTGTTCAGTATATTATAAAGATTGATACATTTTAAAATAGAACTCAGAACTCAACATGCACTCTTTAACAATCTTCCAAATTTATTTTGGGTGCTTAATCCTTGTTCATAACGGGTTATACTGTGTACCCTTGCAGAAACAAATTTTTTAATACAGAGAATAATGCAATGCAGCATGTGCATTTTTGATTGTTTCATGAATCACAAATGCTTGAGAGTTTACCATCTGCTTCCTGAAGTTACTAATACTCACAAGTCAATAAATTATATTACCAACTGCCTCTTAGCTTACCTGAGCCATGCAGCTCACTGAAAGCTGACATCCTAGCATGTTCCAGGAGAGGTAGAAGGTTTTCAAGAAACTGTCCAAGTAAATCTTTATTCATAATGTGTTTCTTTTGCCAAGATACCAAGAAGGAAGTCCTAAGTTGTGCATAAACAATTTAGTATTACTTAATAGCATTAGCTTCAATAGTGTTCAATCTAGCTTTCAGAGATCTGAAATGTTCCTAGCTCTGCTAATGTTCTTATTGGATTATGATAATGTGTCTTATTTTCCCTAAAGACTGGAGAAGAAAAAGATTTAATGTAAAAGTACTGGCATCTGATCAGAGTTGCAGAGAGAAAAGAAAAAACAGACCAAGCATTACAATTGAATGGCTGGAGAGAGAGAGAGAGAGAGAGAGAGAGAGAGAGAGAGAGAGAGAGAGAGAGAGAGATTCAACCCAGGGTTTCCTTGAACTCACTTTAAATCTTGTAATTCTAATCTGCCAAGTGCTAGCATTACAGGCATTTGCTGCCATATCCCACTGCTAGTTTGTGCAATGTTTAGGCTAGAACCCAGGAATGAGGCCAGCACTCTGCCACTGAGTGTTATCCCCTGAATGGAGACTGTATTAATAAGCTTGCTTTGTATGTAATGTTATGACATTATTACTATAATAGTGAAACTGAAAGAAGTCCATTATCTACTACATTAATATATGGAGATACTTTTCTTAAATGTTAAGAAAAAAATGAATCAATTCATTATTTTTTAGCCAGAATTCTTGATCTCCTGTGTAGTGATATTTTATGTCATTTTGTAGTAACAATAGATGTATAAAAAGTCATTTGTAGATCCAAAAGCGATCCTTTAAATCACATCGTCTAGTAACCATCGTGTCACCATTAATCCAAAATACTCTCTTAATGATAAAATACACCACAGTATTTTGACTGATATAGTTTTCTTTGATGTTTATTTTCAAATTAATTATACTGACCTAACCTACATTTTAAAGTGTATTATTATTGTATATCAGCTTCCAGTGGTGTGCATACTTTGGATGGTTCTGGATGCTCTGGGAGACTGAACCTAGCTAGAGGAAGCAGGCCAGTAGAGACAGATTCTCTGAGGTATTTTATCTCTGCTCCCTCCCCCTGCTGCTTTCATTGCTTCCTGTCTGGCAAACAGGGAGAATAGCCTTTACCACAGGCTCTGGCTGAGAAGAGTTTCTGCCCCAGGCTATGGAACTAGCCAGAACTGGGTGAAATGGTAGCTAAAAGGAATCCTGTTTCCTGGAGTTGTTTCTGTCAGAGATTCCTCAACGCAATGAGAAAATTAACACATATACCACTGCAGATATCTGCTTCCTTGATGAGCAGGAAAGGGGTCTAGCACACACAGGGTATTTATTGTAACTTCTCCTGGAAGACCTTGCAAGAGCCTTCGATTTGAAACGTAAAGAGAAAATAAAGATGTTACATTAAAAGTTACTGTAAATTATAGAAAGCATATTATAGTTCCCAGTATAGGCAGAATGTCATACATCCACACAGGTAAAATAATTTTAAAATAAGTTGTTTCTGTGAATTTAAGACAAGCTTCCTATAACATGCTCTCTTTACAGTGTCATACAGAGATAATTTAGTTAATGATTTAAAAAAAAGTTGATTTTAGCACTTATAAAATTGAGTAAAGTTTATTTAAATTCTCTAGAATAATATTGTTTACAAAATATACAAAATTAATTAAAAAATAGCTCAATGATTATAGTCAAATTGATTTCCATTCCTCAAATGAACCAAGAAATATCCAATCTGACTTACTATCTACCTAATCTACCATTCTGATTAAAAAATGGCTCCTGGTCCTTTTATTGGGTTGTTGTTACTAAGACTGCCATATTTTCATGTTTATAAACAAAGTTTAACATATACACATTGTAAGCATTCGCACCCGCCCCTTGGGGACCCGCCCAGCGTCCTGACAATGTCATCTTACTAAAGTCCTCTTTAAGAGAAAACCTCTCCCCCTTCTCTCTCTCTTCCTCCTTCTCTCTTGCCATGAGGGCCTGTGCACCTTCTCTCTCTCTCTCTCTCTCTCTCTCTTTCTCTCTCTCTCTCTCTCTCTGCTTCTCTCTCTCTTTCCCTCTCTTCCCTTCTCCCTTCCCTCTTTAATAATAAAACTTTCCATGTGAGCACTATCACATGGTGTGAGTGACTTTCAGCCATGCCCCTGGGCTCCAACCTGCCAAGACCTCCGCTGTGCCCTTTTTAAAATACAACACACGTTTCATAGAAAAATGGAGAAACTGACACTGGTTAAATGCTACCTTAGTTTCTTTTCTTGTTGCTGTGATAAAATAAAATAAACCGACAAAAGCAACTTAAGGGTGTGTGGGAGGTGTGTGTATTGTTTTGCTTTGCATTACAATCCAGGTTATAGTCACTCACAGCAGGGAAGTCACAGTTGAAAGAGCCTGAGACAGCTTGCCACATTGCAATCTGAGTCAAGAGCAGAGGGAAGAATGCTTATTCTCAGCCTTGTCCTTATGCAGTTCAGGATCTCAGCCCAGAGAATGGTCCCTCCCAGGGTATACAGATCCCTTCACCTTGGTTAACCTAATTAAGAGATTCCCACACAGGCAAATCCAGAGGCCCATCCCTCTGGTGAAAGTACATCTCATCCATTTGACAATTCAGATTAATCATCTCAATATACATATCATCCTCTGGGCATTTTCTTCCTGTGATCAGCATGCTAGCTTACAGCATTGCATACCATGTAGGAGTGTTATAAAAAATAGTCAATGAAGTTCTGTACACATAAAATTCCAAGTTTGTTTCTTGACAAGTACATTTAGCTGATATGGAGCAAATGAGGAATTTAAATATCTGAAATTTGTACTTAAAATCCTGTATCAGGGGCTGGAGAGATGGCTCAGTGGTTAAGAGCACCGACTGCTCTTCCAGAGGTCCTGAGTTCAATTCCCAGCAACCACATGGTGGCTCACAACCACTTGTAATGAGATCTGGTGCCCTCTTCTGGCCTGCAGGGACACATGCAGGCAGAATACTGTATACATAATAAATAAAAATAAATCTTTAAAAAAAATCCTCTATCAGCCCCATTTCTACTACTTTCCTTATGTCAGAATTCAACTATTGCCAGAGGGTGTGGTAATTAATGTCAAAACTTGGGAGCCTGAGGCAGGAGGATCTCTGTGAGTTAGAGACCAGCCTGGTCTACATAGTGAGTTCCAAAAGAGCCATGACTAGAGAGAGAGAGAGAGAGATAGAGATAGAGATAGAGATAGAGAGAGAGAGAGAGAGAGAGAGAGAGAGAGAGAGAGAGAGAGAGAGAGAGAGAGAGAGAAACTCAGGCATTGTATAGGCTGGCAGCATGGTGCAATATAGTACCCTCAAATCTCTGTTATCTAACTCAACAGTAGTTCCTTTTGTCTGATATAAAAGCACTCTCCAAAGCCAGTGGGTGAGGGGCTGTGCTCTAGTGGGTCATTCTGGGGCTCCTATTCTTCTTATATTGTCATATCAATATAATGCTTTTGAGGGGTAAATTCAAAAACTAATATCCATATGAATGTTATAACCTTCAAGGAAAATAGATTTCCTGTACACACAGAACTGTGTTCCATAGAGAAATATAAGGGACTGAAGCTTTATTTATTTATTTTTTACTTTATAATTAATTTAATTTTACATATCAGCCACGGATTCCCCTGTCCACCCTCCTCCCACCCCCCAGCCTTCCCTCCCAAACCCCCCTATTTCTACCTCCTCCAAGGCAAGGTCTTTCCTGGAGATTCAGCTCAGCCTGGTAGATTCATTTGAGGCAGGTCCATTCTCTTCCTTCCTACACCAAGGCTGAGCAAAATGTCTCAGCATAGGCCCTAGGTTCCAGAAAGCCAGCTCATGCACTAAGGACAGGTCCCGGTCCCACTGCCTAGGGGCCTGCTAAACAGTTCAAGCTAATCTACTGTCTCACTTATCCAGAGGGCCTGATCCAGTTCCATGGGACTTCCTCAGCTATTGGTTCATAGTTCATGTGTTTCCACTAGTTTGGCTATTTGTCCCTGTGCTTTTTCCAATCATGGTCATATAATCCCTCCTCTCTCTCACCGATTGAACTCCTGGAGCTCCACCTGGGGCTTGGCCCTGGATCTCTGCATCTGCTTCCATCAGTCACTGGATGAGAGTTTTATCATGACAGTTAGGGTGTTCAGCCATCAGCCACCAGAGTAGGTCAGCTCGGGCTTTCTCTCGACCACTACCAGCAGTCTATTGTGGAGGTATCTTTGTGGATTTCTGGGGACCTCTCTAGCACTCTGCTTCTTCCTATTCCCGTGGGGTCTTCATTTATCATGGTATCTCTTTCCTTGTTCTCCTACTTTGTTCCTGATCCAGCTGGGACCTCCTGCTCCCCTAAGCTCTCTTTCCCCTGACCCTTGCCCTCTATCTACCCCCCCCCCCATGTCCAGGTTGCTCATGTAGATCTCATCCATTTCTCTGTCATTGGGCGATCCCTGTGTCTTTCTTAGGGTCCTCTTTACTAGGTAGCCTCCATGGAGTTGTGAGTTACAGTATGGTTATCCTTTGCTTCACTTAAGTGGGTCTGGATGGCCGAGCGGTCTAGGGACTGAAGCTTTATAAACCCACAGTGGAAATGAAATCTGTTGGAACCTGGAGGCTCAGTACTATCCTGCCCACAACTTTACATGATTTTAGTTTTCAATTTAATGATTATGTGATATTAACTTTATAAGATTTCACATATAAGCCTACAGATACATGTGTACTTGTGTACACATGCTGAGTTTCATACATACACAGAGGATATGACAAACTCAACATATTGGTATTATTTTCCAGATGCTTGAAGATATAAGTTCTGCTCTTTGGTGGTGGTGGTGGTGGTGGTGGTGGTGGTGGTGGTGGTGGTGGTGGTGGGTGTTGGAGAGACGGCTCAGCAGTTAAGAGCACTTCCTGTTATCCCAGAGGACCTGAGTTCAGTTTCTAGAACCCACATCAGGTGGTTCACAACCACTTGTAACTGCAGTTGCAAGGATCTGATGCTCTCTTCTGCCTTCCTCTTCTGGGCATCTTCACACAGGTGTCGATTGTTCACTCACACAGACCATGCACACATACATATATATAAATCTTTTGAAAGAGTCTGCTTTTTTTCTGAGATTCTGATTTCATAAAACACTGTCCATGATCTTGCAAATTGAATGCGTGTCAGAATGTGTCAAAGACTCACTTTTAGTAGAATCTTTTGTCTACAGTAAATCAAGGATACATGAGTTTGACGGTACTTGTCAGCAAAACCGTAAATAGAGAACATAATGTGCCCTTTACTTTACAATGGCCATCATTTCTGAATGCGTCAATGCCAGCTTATAGCTCAGAACACAAAGTCAGAGGCAAAAGTAGACATCTACCACTCTCTAAGCAATTCTAACCCACTTGTGCAAGAATCACACACTAAAATTATTTCATATTTTGAGCTCCAGCATGGTCTGAGCTGGCCCAGGACATTTCCAGTCTTCTTTGTCCACAGTAGGCTATAGACACTAAATCAGGATAGGCAGCAGGATTGCTACCTGTCTCTTCCTTGAGATTTGTACTTGGGCCTGAGTGTGAAACAGGAACAAACAAACAAACAAGCAAGCTTAGAATAACTTCCAAGCAAGTCCCCAAACTGTGGGGGTCCCTGAAAGTATTCAGGCAGAAAAACGAACCACACAAAGAGATACGAATGAAACTAACTGACTTTGTCAACCTGGATCAGACTTTGGAGAGTCTAATAACAGGTGGTTTAATTGCACTAAGAAGCATAATTACATTGAAATTCTACTCAGAGAATATGACATTTCCTTCAAGAAGGTGGGTTCTAGAGATAGGCTACCTGTACTAGCTTAAGGGCCTAAGGGTCTGGCCTGGTTTTAGTCATAGAGATAACATAGAGGTCATTTGGGCTATTAGCCATCTCTGGTCCTGGTTGTGGGAGCTTTGGGAGTCTCTGACTATAAGGGTCATTTAGATTACTAGCCACCTCGGGTCATGGTCATAGGAGCTTGAAATAGCCTGACCCAGAAGATAACACAAATCACCAGGCTATTAATCACTTCCAGTTTTCAGCGTTCTGGATGGAAAAACAGGTTTTTCATTTTTCTCATCGGATAGATAATCCTATGTGCTTATCATAGGTTTCTCTGGAGATTTATGGGTACACGGATCTTCCTGCTATGCTCTCGACAACAAACGGGTGGCTTTTTGTTTGTTTGTTTGAGATAGAGTTTCTCTGTGTAGCTTTGGCTGTCCTGGAACTCACTCTGTAAACTAGGCTGGCTGGCCTTGAACTCAGAGATCTTCCTGCCTCTGCTTCCCGAGTGCTGGGATTAAAGGTGTGCACCACCACCTGATATCACCATTGGACAAGGGTGGCTTTTAATTAAAGAAATTCCCGGTTACTTCATTTCTCCAAATGAAGACTCATATTCTGCTTGAAGCATGAGAGTATGACTAAGGCATTATGACTGTCTGGTAAAACACTAGAAGTTCAAAGAAACCTCCATCCCCCAGAACTGTAAACATCAAAGACATGAGGCTTCAGAAAATATCCTCTTCCCACCAGAATTTAGAACCCAATTGCAGAATGCTCTCTTAAATTTGTAGAATGAAATCTGTGATCTCAATTCTAGTTTATTTTCTTCTTACTAAAGCGATACAGTCCGTAGGAAGCACAGTACTTGATCCTATAAGGGGATCTGAATTGTACCCATTACATATATTTTGTATAACTTAACGTATTTGGTATTCAATTTAAGTAAAATTCTAAAAATATATAAATATTTTATTAGTTTTATTTTTTAGAGTCGATTTAAAAATATTTTCCTATTTCTTGTATAATAACTGAAATGTTACAAAAAATATTTGGAGACTTTCCCCAAATTATACAGAAAAAGTAAAAAGATAAGTTAAATACTTACTATCTTTGATTTTAGGAATAAAATTAGTACAAACATATAAAAGGGCCATCTTATAAGCTTTTAGCACATAGACGGGTGCTGTTTAAATCACAGAAAGTGCCAACATTAGATAGCCACCAACATGGTCACCTCTAGGCTTTCAACATCTGTTTGTGCTTGTTGTGGATGTGCGGGGGTTCTCCTAAATGGAAACAGTCACATAGCATGCAAATAGCTCATTATGACACTTCCAGATGTTGGTGTGAATTATGTCCTAAATTTTCGTTCTCATGTTTCCCTGCTAACACATTGACTATCCTGAAGTGACTTCAAAAGTATGGAAAATGTTGATGTCCCATAATGAATTTTCTTGGCAATCTGTTAACATGGCATTGACAATGTGTTCCTAGTGCTACACATCAGTCACCATCTCTTCTGGCTCTGTATAAATTTAGACAGGAGGTAGAGCGGGTATACACACACTCTCTTAGTGTTATTTGTGTTTTGGAACTATTGTCTTTATGGAATGACTTATTCTCTAAATCATCAAACCTTGATAATAAACTTCATTATGTGTATTTGATTAATCTGTGAATTTAGAATGAGATAATCACAAGTACAAAGAGTGTTACGAAATTGTAACTGGATTTGATAAATTAATATTTGGTTTCTTTGTTCCTTTTATTTGAATTCACATATAGGAGACATTGTACATCTTTAAAATTTTTGTAACTAATGTTTCTTGATTATGTGTTTGAAGTTGAGTTAAAACACAACAGAAAAGTAGTATTTGTTGTGAAAGACTATTTTGTGCCAAAGACTACATTTTCTTTGTATTTAACCAGCCTTAATAAGTTGATACTATTTGATTTTTAAATTTAGGCTCTAAATAATTCTGAAATTATTTTAGATTCACACACATGTGTCAAGAATATGTAGAGATTTCTTTGATCTTATCTAGCCTCTATGTGGAAATATCTTTCAAATCTGCAGCAAAATATCATAATGAGGATATTGACATTGATGAAGTCAAGCTACCAAAGGTTTTCACTGTCAGCTTTTACAACTATCCCACCTTCCCTACGACGTCCACTCAGGCACTAACCACTAGCAATTCTTTTCTGTAAATTTTCCTGTGTAAGATAGTTATAGCTATGAAATCAAATTATATGTACTATTTTGAACTTTTTTTCATAATTACATAATTATCTGGGGATTCATCAGCATATTGTGCATAGCAACAATTTATTCCTTTTTGTTTCTGACTAGTATGTCATGGTACAGATGCACCTCCCACTGTTGAACATTCACACATTGAATGACATCACAGTTTGGGGCGATGATGAAAAATTAGTTTTGATGGGTGAAAAATCAAAGAGAGGATACAAATTTGGGTGATAGGGAAGTAGCGTTAACTGGGATTGTATGAATACAACACCAAAATACATAGAAGAACTCATTTAAAAAGGAAGTGATATACTTCAATATACTTGGATAAGATTATGAAGGAATTATCCATCTGTCACAAGTTTCACTAGATGCTGACTATCTTCTTTGCCTAGGAAGACAAGCTGACTTGACAATGTTAAAATAGAGTCCCCTACTTCAAACTGAGTATGAAAAAGAGACTGAATTTTTGGAAAAAGTGTAGTTTATGACATGGTTATGAAGAAGTCATTATTTACTATAATTTTGTTACCTTATTCCTCTGAGGATTTTTTTTTTATTAACACACATTCTCTTTATGATAGAAAGAAGTATTAAATTAAAATTCTATTTCCATGTATTGACATACCTCCATTCACAGACATGAGTTGAATTCTCTAAGTTGAAGAGTTGGATTTTTGTGATCCAGTGATTCATCGCAGAGAGAAAGAAGTGATTAATGTATGTCCAAAAGTCACTGGAGCAGAGAGGAGGGGCACCAGTACTCTTGGAATGACGTGTCTTAGTGACTCACTGTGACCCCATGCAGCAATACCACTGGAGGGAAATTTGTCAGCGTGTATCAGGAGCTTTCTCTACCCTTGG
Source organism: Peromyscus eremicus (assembly GCF_949786415.1). Lineage (NCBI taxonomy): Eukaryota > Metazoa > Chordata > Mammalia > Rodentia > Cricetidae > Peromyscus > Peromyscus eremicus. Next base: position 39,401,592 of record NC_081435.1, read on the forward strand.
AGTCAGCAACTCTATTTCAAGGAATTAGACTAAAAGAATAGATAGAACAGAACCACAACAATATCCTGCTTGTGGTGGTATTGTGTTCCCCAAAATATTGTGCACCCTAATAAGCTTATCTGGGGTCAGAGACAGAACAGCCACTAGATACAAAGGCTAGAAAATGGTGGCACTCACACCTTTAATCCTAGCACTCCAGAGGTAGAAATCCCTCTGGATCTCTGTGAGTTCAAGGCCACATTGGAAATGACCAGGCATGGTGACACATGCCTTTAATCCCAGAAAGCGAGCCTTTAATCCCAGGGAGTGGTGGTAGAAAGCAGAAAGATATATAAAGTGTGAGGACCAGAAATTAGAAGCATTTGGCTGGTTAAGCTTTTAGGCTTCTAGCAGCACAGTTCAGCTGAGAGTCATTCAGATATGAGGACTCAGAGGCTTCCAGTCTTAGGAAACAAGACCAGCTGAGAAGTTGGCCAGGTGAAGTTAGCTGTGGCTTATTCTGTCTCTCTGACCATCCAGCATTTCACCCCAATAACTGGCCCCGGGTTTGATTTTATTAATAAGACTCTCTAAGATTCCTGCTACACCTGCTAATTCTACAACAATCCTAAAATAATTTCATGTTCTACTCTTATTTCATTTTTAATTTTAATATTTCATTATATGATTTTTATATTAGAAAAAGGCATTGAGTTTCAATTGGTAAATGATTATAGCAGATATTATTCTCAAAAATATATATTTAAAAGGGAATTATTTTTCTCATTTTTATTAGTTCTTTCAGAATTTTTTATACTGTATTTTGGTCATATTTACCTCTTCCCTACCCCTCCCATATCTATTTCCTTTTCCCTAACCACCCAACTTTGTCTTCTCTCTTTTTTAAATCCATCAAATTCAGGTTGTACTGCCCGTAGACTTTTGGGTGTGTGATCTTCACTGAAGCATTGTTAATATGGAAAGTTTTAGTACACTTAAACCACATTTAATAAATAGTTCAGGGATAAATATTTGTATTGTCTCTGTAACTCTTCAGGCAGGAAATCCCTTTAACTCTTCCTGTGGCTCTGACAGAAAAGTTTTCAGTTATAGAAAACAGAAATTGTGATACAAGGACAAATAAGGAGGAAGAGGCTGTGCGTGCTTAAAATACAACCCAGCCTGGGTGTGAACCTTTGTTTAGATCCGGCTCTGACACTAACCCTAAGTGAGTCTTATTCCTTGTGGTAACAGTTTCCTTTTAAATATTTGGGGTAGGTGATGCTCCTTTTATTTTTTAGGTCACACGGTTCTACACCAGCAATTTCAGATGCATCCTAATAAAATAAGGAATAAACTTGAAGTTAATACAGCTGTGTTTAAAAGAACAAGCAGTTTGTTGCTTTATTTGCTGGTCTTAGGAACTGAAGGGATATCTCTGACCAACCTAAACTTTCTTATTTTTGTCAGAGAGATCATTATATTGCAAACTGAGAACATGTTCATTCATTTAAGAAATAGTTTTGGGAGTTGAGAATCTCATGCTATAAATTAAAGCATATGGCATACTAGATGGGGCATTGAGTTGAAAATATTGTTATCCCAGTTAATCTTGGCTACAAGACACTATATTTCACCACTGAGAGTTCTATGAGCCCATTAAAACATAAAGTATTATATTATTTTTAGCCCAGAGTGCCTACATTTTATTTTGGGTAAAAGGAAGAAAAAGAAGAGAAGACACAGAAAAACATTTCCTTAAAACAAGATGCAAATTATAAAGATTTCCTCTTTTAAAAATCATGTTTTAGACTTTTCAACTTGCATGAAATTCTGTACTTTCACATGCTCTCACTTAAAGAGGGTTAGGGAAACATGTTCTCTCCCAAAGTGTGTGGGACCTAATTGAAAGGAATAGATGCAGAGTCATCCCAAGGAAGGTCTCCAACCCAGTGCCTATCCCGAGGTACATTAAGAGAGAAGTCAATGGCCTTTTAGAGCCCATTCCCTATGCCTTGCTCAGCAGTGATGCCGTGGGGAGGGGCTTGGTCTGTCTCCAACTTGATACGCCAGCCTGTGTTGACTACCTAAGGGAGGCTTTACCCTCTATGAGGAGGGGTAGTATGGGGGGTGGTATTGGGCAGAGGGGTTGTAGCTTCTCATGAGTCTGTTTGCCCTCCTCTCCCTTGCGCTGGAATTGGATCCATTGCTTTGTCATATCATCTCAAGTTCTCCTCAGCTGTCACTGGAAGCACATTCTGACTCTTATTCTACATTCAACTGTGGCAGAAATAAAGCCAAAGGCATGTAAGAACTTTGAATCTCTACCAGGTGCTCTTGAAGCATGGAGTTAATACATTTATAAATAATCATGGAGGTCGGTCTACGCTTACTCACTTACATCGAGGCTGCTTGCTTTGAAGGAGGCTGTCTTGTACTCTGATGATATATTTAAAAGAAACGATTTATTCTAATTTTTAGATATAGTTCCAATTTAAAAGAAAGCAGTCTACCACCCTTCATAGGTTTGATATGGATAACAAACATTCAATCCAAAACAGGCAGAGCACATTTCTGGGAGAAAATATGACTTTGTGAGAGGATGCCAAGTGGGAATTCAAAGGAGGCCGCCAAGCCAGTCTTTACTACACAGATGACCAGCTCTCTTCAACAGCTATTTCCTCTGAAGCCAAGATCCTGAAGGGCCTGGCAGCACTGTAACACGTTCACACTCTGTGTTAATTGTATAAGTGCCAGGGAGTCACACACTCTGAGACCACCTGCACCATCAAAATAACAATTTCCAAGGATAAAGTCACAAATATATAGGTGGGCCAGGCAGTGGTGGCGCACGCCTTTAATCCCAGCACTTGGGAGGCAGAGGCAGGTGGACCTCTGTGAGTTTGAGACCAGCCTGGGCTACAGAGTGAGTCCTAGGACAGGCTCCAAAGCTACACAGAGAAACCTTGTCTCAAAAAACCAAAACAAAAATGACAAACCAAAACCAAACCAAACACACAAACAAAACAAATATATAGGTATAGAAATACTTGTGTCTTCAAGAACTCCTATAAGCATGTAAATAGGTGGAGAGTTCCTAAGGCAGGAAGTCCATTGTACCGCCCCCACCTTGTTCTTAGGAATTTTGTGATATTTTTTCCCCTGAACAGTTTTGGAATATAATCTGAAAATTAAGCTATATGTCAATCATTTCAAAAGTAATACAAAACACTGATTGCACGTGATTAATTTTGTCCTATCCTTTCTCTTCATTTTCTTTTCCCTTTGTCCTTTTTTGACTACTCTAAGAGATTCAAGATTATATTAATTTAATGAGGCTTTCCTTAAGTATTTGAATGGAAAAGGTTGAAGTTCAACAGGATTCTGATAGAGTTTTTTTTTTTTTTTTCATTAAAAAAAAATCACTACTGGAACTGCAGCTGGTAAAGCTGGTAAGGGGTAAGGGTGGTACAGAGATTGTGTGAGTGGCCAACTGATGACTAGTCCAGCCTGAGACCCAGGCCACGAGGCCCACCCCTGATACTACCTGGAGCACCAGGACCCAGAGGCTGGATGGCCCAGAGACCTGGGATAGAACCAAACATGACTGGAGGGGAAAAATGGTAATGTGATGATGCCTAATGATATTCTGCTAGACTCCTAGCTTGGTGCCTGTCCCAATTGTCATCAGAGAGGCTTCATCTAGCAGCTTTTAGAAACACATGCATAGACCCACAGTCAAACAGTAGGTTGAGCTCAGGTAGTAGGAGCCAGAGGGGTCAAGGATATCACAAGGAAACCCTCAGAATCAACTGACCAGGGTTCTTAGGAACTCACAAAGACTGAACAAACAACCAGGGAGCCTAGGTCCTCTGCATACATGTAACAGTTGTGTAGCTTGGTCTTCTTGTGGGATGCCTAACAGTGGGAGTAGGGGCTGTCTCTGACTCTTTTACTAGCTTTTGGGATCCTACTCCTCATAATGGATTGCCTTACCCAGCCTTAGTACAAGGGGAGGTGCTTAGTCTTACTGTAACTGGATGTGCCTTGTTTTGTTGATATACATGGGAGGCCTGCCTTTTTCTGAATAGAAACAATGAAGGAGGAGGAGTAGATGGATGGGGCAGAGGGGAAGTGGGGGAAGGGCTGGAAGAAGAGGAGGGAGGGGAAACCAGGGTCTGGATGTAAAATAAATAAATTTTCAAAAAAGTAAAAAGCAAACCAAAACAAACAAACAAAAACTCCTACCCCCTCTGCTGTGTGTGTGTGTGTGTGTGTGTGTGTGTGTGTGTGTGTGTGTGTGTGGTACGTGTACCACACCATGGCATGCATGTGGTGGTTGAAGAACAATTTTGTTGGGTCCGTTTTCTCCTTCCACTTTTTGTGGGTTCCAAGGGTCTAACTCAGGTCCCCATTATTGTAAGGCAAGGACTTTACAGGCTGAATCCTCTTGAGACCCCTCCTGATAGGGTTCTTAATGAAGAAGCAGTCTCTCATCCAGCTGGCCACTGAAGTACTCTTGCACATACATTGACTATGTTGAACATAGTTTTTGCCCTTGATGTATGAATAGACCTAGATATGAATAGACTTCCTAAATTGTACTCCTGCATTCCACAGGTCAGGTAATGATAATTTGGGTAGCTGAAGTTAAAACTTCATAACTGTAGTCTAAAAATGTAATTTTGGGATTGTTACTATTGATGTCATACTATACATCACTGATTCACAAAGCCTCCATACATGTACATGTGTCAATTATTTTGGTGAAAAAATGTTGTAATTTTTACTTTTTTTTTAGAAGAGATTGATAAAAGCAGAGTTTGAAGCACGTTAAACTTTCTGCTGGATTTCTATTTCAGTGATATCTCAAAAATCAAAAATATAATGACTCTGCATAAATTATTTGATATATGCTCTTTAAATTTATAAAATAATCTATTCTTAAATGTACTGTTTCTTTATTGAAAGTATGTGAGGAAACATTTGTATATACTTATGTATATATGCACAATGTTTGTATATACATATATATCTTCATACATATGTACAAAGAGAAAATTTATGTATGTATACCACTTGCATGCAAAGTGTATCTGGATTTTTCATGTTGACTTGTCTATCCATATCACATCACAAAGTACTGAATGTTGCTTGACTTGAAAACATAAAAGTATCTATTTTCCAGATAGAATACTAAACGGATTATGCACCCTGAGATTACCCTGAGTCTTTGTGTTCCAGCAGTGACTAATTTGGCTTCAGAGTGATATACTTGAGATAGTTAATTTTTATTGCCAACTTGGCAGGATGTAGTGAAAGCATTTCCAGGAAAGTTAAGCAGAGAAGGGAAGACCCATCCTAAATATGGGGTTACCATATTGTGTGAGGAGGGTCCATACCAAATAGAAAGGAGAAAGGAGAAACTCTGGTGAGTGCCTGAATTCTCTTCTTCCATTTTCAGGTCCTTTTGATGTGAACAAACAATTTCACATTCCCATTGTCAAAGCCATGAGACACTTCTGTTTCCACGTTTTCCCTGTCATGATGGGACTACATTAAGGAACAAGCTAAAATAAACAATACTTCTTAAGTTTGTCTCATTTCAGTGATGAGAAAGCTTCCCAGCACATGTACTCTCAGACCATAGAATTTTAAAATAGACTTTCTATAGGCATTAATACCCTACAATTAATACCCTCCAGTATTAAACTTAAGGATTCAAACTCTAGGCACTTTTATGTGAGGGTGCAGGCCTGAGATCGATGTTGGAAACTTTCTCAATTGCTCTTCCATCTTATTTTTTGGAAGCAAGGTGACACCATCAAACCTAGATCTTAGGGATATGGCTAGTTTCAGACTGTTCAGGGAATTGTCTGTTTCTTCCTTTTGAGGCTGTAGTTAAAGGAGACCAACCACACTCACTCAGCATTTTCAAAGGTTTTGGAGATCCGAACTCTTCTTGTATGCCTAGTAAGCACTTTGCTCCCCAGCCCCAGTTAATTCCTTTATAAGGTCGATCTGAAGTGTTTTAGGGATCATTGGGGCATTAATTACTATTTGATGAATGAATCTGTGTAAATTTTGTCAGAAACTTTGCAAACTGTGACTCATTGGGTTTGTTCACAGATACCACTGGAGCTGAGAGCAGAGCAGTAGTAGACACTCCTAGCTAGTCATTATTTTTATTGCTTATTTCTCTCAGTTTTTGAGATGCTAAGGTACTTGTGAAATAGCTGTGTTTCTCAGCTTCTCTTACTAAAGTATGGCATAAGGCCAGTCCTATCTCTGTAGGAGTCATTGGTGAAGCTTCTGCAAAGGGCTTAAAGGGAGCCGACGGGGCTGCACATGCCTTTTCTGGAAGGTCGAGCATGGAATCTGGTGGCATCTGGAATAGACATTCATTCCAGATTTCTTAGAGTTGTTACATCATTGCTGGGTGACTTAAATTTGGCTTCCTGTTATATAAAACCCTCTGTGCTGACAGCAGTGCTATTTGGTTTGTGTGTGTGTGTGTGTGTGTGTGTGTGTGTGTGTGTGTGTGTGTGTGTGGTTTGTGCAATTGAACACATTTTCAACTGTTATAATGTAAAGGAGAATGTGAAGATCCCGCTTCTTCACAGCAGTCTCTGTAGCATGATGCACTCAGTATTTTTGAGGTATCCTTTGATATGTAACAAATCTAGACAATCTCGGTTGCTTTAGAACTTAGAGCAGAGAGGAAAGGCTTTAGGCTAGTGTGAAGCCTCTCTATGCGACTGGGCTCCATCATTTGTAGAGAGAAGGTATGCATCTTCAACATACCTGAAGTGAACTTCCCAAATCTGTGTTTGTCTAATAGAGCCTAATTTGAATCATGTGGCCTAGCAAGCATTTTGTGCTTGCCACTTAGATGTATCCTTCTCCTGTATAGGGATCATTACACATTTTAAAAGTTCCATTTAAGGGAAAACTAATTATGCTGTAATCAACCCTTCAGTATGTTAAAAAATGTGGCCATAGATAGTAGAAGTTCTAAGATTATTCTTGTCTGGATATAACTGAACATTACTGGATGTGTTTTCTGTACAGATTTAATTGGGTTTGGGGCATAAACGATGACAATTTAGTTAGTTAATCAAAATTTGTTAAATTGAGGTTACATAGAGATGGGGCCAGCTTTCTCTAAAACAGACTAGTTTACACTGTATAGTCCTGTCTAACGTGTGTCCTTGAGACATTAAATGGTGGACGTCTAATTAGCTGGGAAAATGCAGTAGCACAGTAAATCTTTGTGCTGCACATTCACACATGGTTTGTATTTCTTGCGTTCATCTTGTAAATACTTTTACTCACACACTTTGTAAGTGACCACAGGCCTACAGTGCTGTAATCTGACATCTGTGCACCAGGTTTCCCTGCTCGTTTCTGTTGAGTTATTTTCATCCATGTAGAGCACCGTTACAACCTTCTGCTTTCGATGACATGTAAGGATCAAATGACAGACTGAGACCACCAGAAGAAAGAGGGTTAGTCATCTTGGGCTACTAACATATCCCACTTGTATGCAGTTGAATAGTAGGAAGTCTGTGATGTTGGCGAGGCTGTTTTGTTTTATATCCAAAGTGAGACAAGAAAGAGTGAGTAACAAGTGCTTCCTCATTGAGGATTTCTCTATTGATGATTCCTCAGTGTTAAACACAGTGGCATTTAACATTACTTAGCCAGAAGGTCTCAATTTGGAAGAGCATATCATCCATTTTAGGCTACTGATGGCTGTTGCCTTTTCACTGTCTTTTGGTGCTAGAGGCACCAGGGTTTTATGCTACAGTGCTCCAGGAATAGCAGGAGGAGATTATTAATGTGGGCTGCAGTTTGCCAGGTGAATACCAGGCTGCTCAGTTTGTATTGTATAAATTTAATCAGAAAATTTCACTAACAGAGAACAAGTAATTTTTATTTTATTTTTAAAATTACCATGCAAAGTATTAGGTATCCTGACATTTTTAAATACGAATTTTTAAATAACTACCCCTACCCTTGTCCATCTCCTTACCTCCAACTGACACCTCTGATATTTTTCCTGCTTTTGTATACCTGGGGTCCACTTTTATTTATCCCTCCCTCTTCACATGTGTTCTTACCCTCTCTTGGTTCTTTTCTAGTTCTTTGAGCTTTTACTCATGTTTACACCATTTCTATGCATATGTGTAAACATTATAAACTGTAATCCATATGTGAGAGAACATGTAGTTAAATTGGAATTTTGGATGCTGATAAAATTGTCTTGAGTAACTTTTAATCTTTAGTGACCTACCAAGTTTGCAAGTCACTTCACAGGAACAGTCTTTCAGGTGGACATGTTAGGTTTCAAGCATGCATAAAGAGATGATTTATTACTTGTCCATTACACTGTTTTCTATGTGCATCTGTTTGGAGTCATGCAGCAGGTAGGCCTAACAGCCTCAAAGACATTTCAAATGGAGCTAAACTGTAAATGTCAATCAGTCTTTATGGTCACACAACCAGACCTGGGAAAACACCAATCACATTGCAATTGGTCTTGTAAAGACCGACCTGACTTTTGTCATTAGCTTACTCTGACTTACTGTTTGTTTCTCACCTGCAAAGATGAGAGAATGATTTGCCTCTAAAGAGATGGTATTTATGAGCAAAGTATTTGTGAATGGCAGAGCCCTGTGTTCTGAGAAAGCCATTTAAACAATAAATAATACCATTCAGTGTGTTATTAGGAGCTTGCTAATATATGTTAGAATACAGTTCATAATGGAAATCTGATAAATAGATAGGTCTCAACAGTTGAAACTGCTCCCCAGTGGAAATTGCTAAAATGAAAAATTACTGTCTGGCATGCTTATCATTGTGCAACAGAGCCTGCTATCTGTGGAGGTTTATTTTGCACTTCCTATCATTTGTAGAAAAGGATGTTGATGTCCCCTGAAATGCCATCTGTATCCACATATTGGATGTGAGACATGATGCGATGTTACCATTTTTTAAGAAGCAGTTTTGCACATACCAGATGAAAGAAACAGAATGCACTAGGTGATGATAGCACGGTGAAGTATGAAAATAATATACTCAGATGAATGAATTCGACAGTACAGTCCCCACATTGAACCACCCAAACAATCCCAGCTTACTGCAGATCTCAACATTGAACCAGTCAGTGGTGGGTTACACTTTTCAATGATGTAGTAAGGTTGTCCTGGAGGGAATGGTGGGCAAAGAAACAGGAGGCTCAGATTTTGACTCAGGCCTGCCACATGATGACCATGTGACTTTGATGATCTCATACAGGAAACCTGTGGATTATCTCTTTTTAATTGTCTTATACAATGGCTATCACGTGTTTGGGAATGGAGGACAGTGTTGTGTTTTATGGTCTTGTTTTCATTTTTATTATCTTAAAACTTGACCTACTGTGTGTTAGTACAGACCTGTCTTGAAAACATCCCATGCACAAGCTCCCAGTAACATGATAATAAGAGGACAGTGTTTAAGAGGATGCATAGCTGAATCGTAAGATCCAGCATTACTAAGATGGACAGGTGCTTTGGGTAGCTGATTTTCCCCCTGAGGCAAAGTACTTGGGAACCCCAAGTGTGATTAGAAGCTTGCATAGCTTGCACGGAATGTTCAAGTTAAATGATGTGCATTTTCTAGATGAGAATGTGTCCAAATAAAAGTCTCCCTCTCAGTGGAAACAAAGAGATGATATCCACAGCCTCCTTTTGATCCCAGTTTCTGAAAATGTTCATTTTCTGTTACATTTGTATATTTCTGAAATGACTTACCTTATCTTTCTCTCTGACCTATATACAGTGGCATTATAATTTAATTTTCAGAAGGAAAATTTTATCTCTTTTGTTTCTAAGTCACTGGCATTTTTTAAATATATCCTTCTCTTCACTTTACTGCATGTAATAGGTTAATTTCAATATTTACAGAGCTAAGATACAGGGCAATTTCTACTCAATCTATTTATATTGGGACTTGATATTTTAGAGGCAATTAGACTTCTCAAGTTTCAGTCTCATCCTGTGGTGGGAGAAAATGCTTAATTCTTTTGAAAGGCACAGAAGTGAAAAGTTTTAAAATCTTTTTAAAACGTGTGTTCACATTTATTTATTTACTCCCCCCCACCCGTGTGTGTGTGTGTGTGTGTGTGTGTGTGTGTGTGTGTGTGTGTTTGTGTGTGTACGCATAGTCACATGCACGCTCGGGAAATTGCTATGGTGTGCATACCAAAGGACAAATTTTAGAAGTGGGTCCTGGAGATTGCACTCAGGTTCTTAGGCTTTGCCTACAATCACATTTACCAATCTCCAGGCATATTATCTTTCTCATGTAGTGAAGTGACAAGATGCATTTACACAGCCTGAAACCTAAAGGCCTGACTCCGGACATGTCATTCCTGACAACTTATAAACTGAGGAAACTTTCCCTTTCTTGAGGAATTCTAGGAACGAAAAGCTGGTATTTGGGTGTGAGCAGATCCTGTCTGAACCTTCGAACTTCATTGTGAATATGCTCAGGCTTATGACTCAGTCCAGCAGTTAGGTAATGTTTTATTCAAGTAGTTAGGAACAGTAAAGGTTTTGGAAAGCAGTTAATGACATTTCACAATCATCTTTACCACTGCTATGCTGACTGAGCACTACCTGACATTCAGGCATCTGCTGACCAGATTTGCTGACTTCCCTGTGGTTCATGGGAGCCTGTTTCTTTTACCACATTTCCCTCTAGCTACATGGATAGCATCCATCTTCCATCTACTGCCCTTAACTTGCTTATGAGGCATAACTTTCCATTTCCCCGTAGCTTTAAGCATAAGGTTTTGAGGGCTGGCTTCTGCTGATTAAATACATAAAGGATCAGAGTGGCCTGGCTATGGTTCTGCTCCTAGTTAAAAATGCCAGCTACTTTAGTAGAGAAAGAGGAATTACGAGTAAAGCCAAGGTATCTCATACAGAACCTCTAGGTGGGAGTCTCTGGCTGTTGGAGATGCCCTTCTGACTAGTCTTCTGGGACATTTGTAAGAGAAACAAGATGTGAATGTTACCAGGAGTTGTTTTCTGTCTGCAGAAACAGACAAACAAATGAACAAACCAAGGCATAAACACAATTTAATGTGACTGCAGAATCAAATTCTTTTCTTGTGGCAGGGACATGGCACTTAGAATGCCTGTCTCAGTCAGAAGTGCCACCTCCCATTAAAATGTGTGCCACTTGGCCTTGCTCCAAGCCCTGTCTACAAACGCCCCTTTCAAATGTGGTCACTTAATTCTTTGCCTTGTATGCCTTCAAGGACTTTCTGATGACTAAATGTCTTGTGATGGCAATCTCTCATTGCTTGTCTTTCCAACTCTCCTTCCTTCATTAGTCTCTGGACACACCCATGCCCTTCAGTTTTTCCAAGATTTTACAGGCCCAGGCCTCAAAGCTCTGTTTGAGACTCTTCCCCAGGACTTGTGCCCAGTGTCTTCATCTTCACACACTAACTTCTGCTTCTCTCGCCAACTCTACCCACCACAACATTCACTATTTCCTTCCTGTGTTCTCACTTTTCATAGTGCCTGGCATCTTTTGGCTTAACCTGTTTATTCACAGTTTTACTTAATATTCCATTTGATAATTGTGAGTTCAGAGATCACATGTTTTATATTATCATCTGTCTGTCATTTCTCACCATTTTTGGTATAAAGTCAGCACCAGAATAAGTTACTGATGAATGAATGATAATGGGTGAACCTAAGCTTTCTTTTTTTCCCCCCAATGGATCCTCTTCTCTGTGCAATTGTAATGATTGCCATCTGGGATATTTGCACATTAAGTAAACCAAAGTGTTTCATTCAATGCTGTGTCAGTTTGGGACTCTTTCTAAATGTGTTGTAAAGGAATACTAATGTATTTTCTTTAGATGCTTAAAATTTATATATGTCATGTATTTTCTAGAGATTAGTAGTCATATATTAGTTGATTCCTTCATTGTATTAATTAACTGAACATATGAGATGTTCCTTCTCTTTTTCCGTGGAGGTCCCTTTCTAAACTGATGCATTTTATAAATCACTAAACCTTTGATATGCCACAAATTTTGCTGAAATGTAAACTGATGGATAACATAGGCCATGAGAACCGTGCACATCTCCTCCATTTATATCACTTTTTATTAAATTGTTCGACTCGTCCTAAGGAAAACTGAATAACATTTTTGTATGGATCTTTGATAGCATCTATACATATGAGATATTGATTTAAATAATAGCCATAGCATATTTATTATCATCAATTTTAACTTACGTTATGAAATAGAAAGGTATAATATGTGTGTATCGACTAGTATTCAGTGCCAATATCATTCATTTATGGTTTGTTAGATTGTGTAGCTTTTGTTTCAGCCAGTAGTCTCTTTCCTGAACATTGTTTGCAATATTTATTTCTCAGATTAACATCTGTTCTATTTTCTTTATGTCCAGAATTTGGGATGAGTAAGTTTCACTTTTTGAAAATTTCTTTGCATGGGACAGCTTCTTCTCTAGAGTGTCCCCATGCTGTAATTTAAAAAATTCCTGTAAGAAATGAAAGTAACATTTTTGATACTATACTCATGAGAGAAGTACACATACATTAGCAATTATAAGGCATTTAAATTTTTATTAAAATCTTCTTCACAACTTTAATGTCTATAGAATATTAAGTCTGAAAGCATTCTAGGCCCCACATGAATGTTTTTCTTTTTCACAAAGACTGATCAAAATGTAAATTGGCTACCAGCTGCAAATCTTGACAACTGAATTGGTGGGAATGAGTGGTATTCCAAGGATTGTGGGCCTTCTAAAGACAGGGATGTTTTGCATCATAGACTAATGCTAACTCTTCCGTGGCAAGAGAAGCTGGTGGCTTCGGAACCTGCTGCTTTATTTCCTGTTTTAGCAATTTCCATATGGCTCCTGTGGTACCCACCAGTGGGCATTGCCAGGCAGGGCAACTGCATTGCCTGTGGCATTTGGAGCATCCTGCTGGGTCTGTATCCCAACCAAGAACAATTTCTATTGTTAGCAAGCTCTGAGAGAAATACCCACAAGGTAAATACAGGCCAAAGAGGAGGCTGCTCCGGGATTTCCCTGAATCAGAATTAAAAACTGGTGAAAAGAAATACTTGGCAGTGTGAGCTCATACTGCTGTGCTGGAATCGTCAGGGGTGTGTGTGTCGGGGGGTGTAATGATGGAGAACCTAGTGGAGCATATTTGCTTGACATGAATCCTTTTGAAAACCCAGTCTTCCTCATTGTAACATGAATTTTTATGTTTTGTTTGTTTTATTATGTAACCAGTACACAATGCATGGTATAACTCTTCCAAATATTATGGTCAGACAGGTAAATGCCTGGCCTGACCATGCACTGCACGCTGAACAGCAGGCCTCTGTCTTTTGCTGGCCCTCATCCCCACCCACTGTAACTTCAACTGTGCGAAAGGTTTTTGCTGCATTCTTCCAGACACATCAAGAACCTACTTCAGGTACATAAGTGGATTCCCATAAGATATACAATTGCCTTTAAAAGAGGCATGAATAAAAGAAAGTAAGATTTGGCAATAGAAAAAAAATGTCTCCATACAAAATTCAGGTTAAAAAAATAAGTTCATAGTTAGTCTTTCTATCAAAACTTTGATAGGATATTCAGATTGCTGTCTGGCAAGAAAAGTATTCCAGGAGGCCCACTGTTAACACTCCACTGAGTATTCCCAAGCAAATTGCTGCTTTCTGTCTCAGTCATTCTATATTGGCGTCTATAGAGAGAAACTTCTGTGGAAGCCTGACTGACTGGACTCTATTGAAAACTGGTTGATTTGGATTTTAGTCTCAGTCACTGTTCTTGGTGTGACATTTCCACTTCCCTCTTCCAGGATAGCAACAAGGAATCCCTAGTCTCTAAAGCATTGAGATTGTGTACAATATTATAGTATGCTTGCAAGTTGAAGGAATTATCCTGGTTGGTAGAAAGTTATGTCTCATAACAGTGAGTGATGGGTTTTCAGTTCAACTGCCTGACTTTATTTCTCTCTGCTTTCAGGTATGTAAGGGCCATAAGAACTTATGTATCTTGTGTGCAGCCTTATTTTTCAAGTTTTAAAATTTTATATAGAAAAGGGGTTAGGATTCATATATCATAGGTAGCTTAAGGGTTAAATGAGAATCTATTTATGAAGCATTCAGACAAATGAATGATTAGTGTATGGAAATTTTATTAAGTTTGAAGTTAAATCAGCATGCATGATTTTCATGACTGCAGTGATCTTAGTACAATGGTGCATGGTGCGCTCAACTTTAATAATTAATTTATTTAATTACAGAGTAGATACGTATCATCAAAAAGTAGGATGACTGTGAGACTGTGGATTCATTATAACTCTGGGGCCCTTGAGATAGAATTATTTGTACAGAAAGGAGACCATGATGGGTCTTCCATATGAGAGTCAAAAACAGCATTGACATTGATTTTACTAAAAGATATCCTGACCCCATCACTCTTAGAGAGCTCATTCACTCTATAGAGCAAGAGAACTGTGAACTAAAACCACTTCCTCATTATACTCTTTCTGCACAGTTTGCTCGCTGGGTCTGGTATTTGCCAAGACAAAATAAAACTCCTTTTTTTTCTTCTTCCCGGAGAAGTGGCCTTTTGGTACATTTTTGCATAAAAAGTGAATTTCTAGTTTCTTTTCTTTAGTATAGTTTATGAAGTCGGTTAATTTTGCCTAGCGAGTATGAACAGAGGCAATGAGGACCATTTTTATATTCTGTTGTGACATTATAAAAGTTACTTTGTCTTTCTTTTTATTTTATTTAATGGCTGGGTTGTAGTTGAGGTGGCTGGGTTAGAAGATTCATCATAAATTATGAGGCAGAAATCAATTATGGATGTTTCTGCAATGATCATGAAGAACCAAGACTATCTGACACCAAGCAGTAGTACTTGTTATAGACCATTCATTTCTGGACTCTCATCCATTGTCGTGTTTAAGGTATTATGGTTATTGTTCGTTAGTTAAGTCTATGTATTCACTAATGCATAGTACTATTGCTGTTCATTTAAACTTTTATTGATTCTTGTGGATTACACACCATGCATTCCAATCCCACTTATCTCCCCCATGTCTTTGTATCTGCCTTGTGCCTTTATAATCCCTCATCAAATAAAAACCAAATTTAAAAGAAAAATCAAAAAAACAAACAAAAATAAACAAAACAAAAAACAAACAAGAATGAGGAGGAGGAAGGAGAGGAAGAAGAGGAGGAGGAGGAGGAGGAAGAGGAAGAAAAGGAGGAGGTGGAGGAGGAGAAGGAGGAAAAGAAAGAGGAGGAAGAGGAGGAGAGAAGAAGAAGAAGAAGAAGAAGAAGAAGAAGAAGAAGAAGAAGAAGAAGAAGAAGAAGAAGAAGAAGAAGAAGAATCTTGTCATGGAAGCTGTAGTATGGCCCATTGAGAAACACAGTTTATCCTTTAGTCCATTCATGTTTACTTTCAAGTACTCATTGCCACAAGTCGTGGTTCTGTCTCGAGGACTCTGGCTTCTGATAATGGGCTGTCGTTGAGGCGCCTCATGGATATCCTATTGTTCTGTGTCATGGAGAGCCTGCTGTTTTGGATCCGTAGGTTCACCCTCTTCATATGCTCCTGTAGTTCATAGATTGAGTGGTGTTGTGGTATCTCAACTCAGTGTCCTGGTTCTTGGCATGGGTGGTAGCTGAGTTGGTCAGCTCACTAGTTTTCTCTCATCACTACCCAGATGAGCTCTCCAGCACTACCTAAGCTAGGCTACCTCACCCAGTGCAGTGTATTGAGATGAGCAGGCCACATCTCCTGCTCTCTGTCCCTCAGATCTGGTCCCCCTCACTCACATCTCCAGAGCCAGTTCTACTGATTATTCTAGGCAAGGTACAGGGCTCTCTCTTCCAATTGCTGTAGGGGACATCAGATGGAGGAGCGGGGTCAGCTCTCATGGCTGGCTACCTGCCACCCTGACAGCAGGATCTGCTCTAGTGTGTTGCCCAGGAGGAGTTCAGGGCCCACTCTCCTGTGTGCTATAGCAGTTTTAACTCCAAAGAGGGAAGAGTCACTATTCTTTCCCTCTCAGAATACAGAACATGGGGGATGATAGTGAGATTCTTGACCCCAGGACTTGAGGACAAATAATAGGAGCATGCCCCTTAGGAGAAAGATTAATTTTCATTCAATAAAATATTAAGTTAGTATCCACTTGATGAGAGAATGTTGCTTGTGAGACTGAGGAATATGGAAAGACTGTGTGGTGTGTAGTAGAAGTACATAATCAGAGAGAGGATAACAGTTTCTTAGCAATAAATTGATTGGAACTTGTCATAAATAATAGCAGAGACATAGAGTATGATAGAAGTGCCAATTTCATAATGTGTTAAATTGTTTCTTTTATGTACATTTGAATCATAGAATGAAGCTTGAAAAGTATTCCTGTTTTTTTTTTTTTCCATCCAATCATGATTTCACAGATGGGGTGGTAAAAAGACACCATTGTTTATTGTGACATTATCTCCAGTAAACGTTATTTATGTTTCTCTCATTGTTAACTTCAATCTTTTAGAAACTTACCACAGTTCTCTAATAAAATATACCTTGCACCAGCAGGGAAATGGTAACAATGTTCCAAACTCTGACATATATTTTAGAGGGGAAAAATGTAAGATACTTTGCTGAGTTCTTAAGATTTTAGGTTAAGAAAAATACACTAGTAAGAGCCCTCTCTGAAAAATAATAAGTTGTATTGATTTTTTTCTTGTTTTTAAACAGTTGGTTATGGCATTTTCAGTTTTCTTTCCTTTTTTGAAGGGGCTTAGCTTTTTAAATCTGTTCTTCCACACTTGCTAGTAAAGATATATGGACAAAGGGTTTACTCTGTGACTCACTGTGTCACACTACAGCTTCCATGATAGACTTTTCCTTTTTCCTCTTAAATTTTATTTTATTTTTTTCGGAGGGGGGGGTTTGCAAGGGCAGAGAGCAGATACCAAGGGACAGAGAAAAGAATGGGGATCAAGATGCATGATGTGAAAGACAAAGAATAAGTAAAAAGAAAGTTTAAAACAAATTTGTTCTTCTATACATCTATCTTTGAATTAATTAAAGAAACATTTAACTGTTCTTTTCTGAATCTTCTCTATTTACTATCAGTCCTGAAAATTATTGTTCTGAAAATTTTTATTAGAATTTCTCCCACAGAATTCAATTCCATTTCTGAAATGATAGATGAGTCAGTTCAAAGGGAAGCAAGGCAAAGGGACTTGCTGGGTAGATGCCTTCTTTACTTTAGAAGGGTCCAGGCTGGCACGTACATAACACCTGGAGCTCATGCTACTCTTGCCTGATGTAGCACATCAACATCTCTTTGAGTTCAGATGAAGTTTTTGTCTTTGCATTTTATTCTTGTCAACTGAGGATCTTATTCATTTTTCAAATATATGCCACAGTGAAAATCACGTGCATAGTATCAAAAACAGTCATGAAGATTGTCTGTTGAAAATTTTGAGGATCTTGTTCATGTGGACTTTTATTTTTCCCTACCAGACATGTTTTTAAGTACAGTGTTCATCTGACACATTTAATTGTTTGATATTGAACCGTGGAAAACATTGCTTCGTCTTTCCTGTTATGGAAATTCTGTCACCGGTTCACTAGCCAATTGAGAGGAGTGTTTTTGGGCCGAAAGGTGGGGTTTTCATTGGGAATGGACTTGAGCAAGAGAAAAGGTGGAGTGAGGAATGTGTGGGCCTTCTTGAGCAAAGAAAGAAGCATTGGTGAATGGGGGTGGTGGCTTGTGGTTTGGCTCAGGTTCCCCTTTTGTTCTTTAATATTTGTGTGCAGGATTTTGCATATTAATAAACCATAAGGAAATTTCTAACACTTTCCTTTGATTCTCATAGCATCATGGTTCTTTTTTTTTTGTTTCTTTTGAACATGGAAACTTGTATACAAATAAATTTATTGACACTTGTGTGTCTTACAACAATGGTGTTAAATCATTTAATGCTAAATAACATTTAATGCTACTATCAACAAATACGGTTTATTCTTACAGTATTGTGATGCTTTGACATGTAAACTCTAACAGTTTTCATTAAAATTCCTTAGCATATTGCAATTCTACTTTTATTTTCAACTAAAATATATTTTTCCCCAGGGCTTATAACTCCACTCTGGTTCTTACATTCAATGATTTTTTTTTTTCATGCTTGACTTTATACATTTGTTAAATTAGCAGAACATCTGTTTTCTGGTAGAAGTCACCTTCTGTCAATATTTTCAGAGCAACTGCATATATATATATATATATATATACATTTATACATATTGATTATACAATCATATTTATTTAGACTTATACATATTTAACTCAATCTATACCATAAAATTTTGCTATAATGTCAAAGATACACTGTAATAAAAGTGGTGTGCTAAACAAAATGATATTTAACTATGTGGAAATAATAAGTGAAAACCAAGGGAAATAATATTAACACAAAAGTGGTGTGAAAATAGAGAGGGCCTCATCATTTGTTTCAGCATATTAAATCATCCAGTCTTCAGCTTCACCACACTGTGTTCTCTTTTCAGTCTTAACAGTTAAGCTGGGCTGTGTATGCAGACCTTAGTACTTCAGTTCCCTTGTGTCCAGGCACGACACTGATAAACTAAATACAAATTACAACTCTACTGTTGTTTTGATTCTCCTCTTCCTCTTCAATTTATGTCATTTTTTCAAATTCTTCCTGGAACATGGCAGATTCTAAACAAGCATATATTAATTGTGAGTTTCATGTCAAGATGATAGCTTAATGAACCACAATGTATAGGTAATATTGACTTAATAGTATCAGTCTCCTGTAGTGGCAACACTCATCCTGGTGGTTTTATAGCAGTAGGTAGGAAACTTTTGAAGTTCTGTAAAGGCCAGTGTCCTAGCAAATTCGCTTCTAGAAATAATTATTGATTCCTGCATATGAGTCTATGCACACAAAGTAGTTATAGTACATGTCAATACCAGTAAGTCATGAATGCACTTTTTAACAGAAGGCCATACTGAGAACTCACCAGTTCAAGTGGCCAAGTTGGTGCAATTAGATATTAAAGATGTTTGTCTTTTTAAATGAGGCAATGAAAGACTTACTAGGCAATGATAGTCCTTGCCCTCTGATTCAACAATTTTAAGAATCATTTTGGAAGGTATTTTCCTATTCAATAAAATAATTGAGGAAACTAGATTTGAAGTGAAGTCTGATTCAGTCTATCCTTGGCTTGGAGAAGAAGCCTAGCAACAAGGATTTATGCAATATAAAAAAAAATGACTCCTGTCTTGTAAGGAAAGTCATCCCTAGCACAATGTGTGAAGGTTGTGCTGTTATATAACTCCCAGGGAGTTTGTGCTTCAGGTTAATAAAGGTCTCACTGTATGTTAACCCTCTTTTCATTGCTATGAGCCTTAGAAGCATTTTTTTTTTCCTATTCATTCACCAGGTCCCATCTGGCCTATCCTTCCTGATATGAATACAAACAGAAGATCCCTTTTCCTTCAACACTTTAAGATGTGTATATTTTGAAGAAATGTTTGTATATTTAATTGTAGCTATGTACTATTTCCCACTTCTTCATGCCACTTTCATTTCATGTAACAAACCACCATAATAATATTCACTATTTCACTTCCTTTGTTGCTTATCAATATTATGATACAATTACTGTGCTCCTTTTTGTCCCTGCCTAAGTGACAGTCAACCTAATCACTGCCACCTGTATCAACCTTGTTTTCTACTAGAGACTTATTATCATAAAATACAGATACAGTATCTGGAAGTGCAATTGTTGGTTAAACCTTAAAACTTTTGAACAAACAGTAAAATTAGCAATGTAACAGGTAAAAGAATAAATATGTAATTATTTATTATTTGTCAAAAGTTTCCAGGCAGTCACAATGTTTATTTATATTTTCGGCGAGTTTGTGGTAGCAGAATTAACTTAACTATTTGAGATCCTTGAAGAGACTCAATAAATTGTGATTTGATTGGCTACTTGGGACCATTTCTCACATAGCATTCTGCTCCAGATTGTTTCACAATGTGGGCTTGGGGCTTTCCAATCATAGAAAGATGAAATTGAAAGAAACACAGGCAACATCAGAGTAAAAGCAACAACCCTCTCAAAAATTACTAGCTATTCAAAGTGAAGTCAATGTCACACATGAGTTAACAGCTGAGGTGCTTGGAGTGTAGGTGTGCCTATTGTGAAGATGAGACCTTTCTTGATGCATTGATTTATTTGTCTTATAATCAGTATAGATGATGCTTTGATAGATAATGTTTCCTTGGTTAAAGCCTATTTAAGCGAGAACCCAAGTAAAAGATGCAACAAACCATCACAGCTTCCAATCTAAACCACCACCGACGACCCAGGCTCCTCTGAGCCAGTTTTCCAATTTGAGATCTGACAGTGACTCAGCCTACTTTGAGCTCCTCAGCGCTGTTTTGGTCTTTGCCCGTGTATAGAGATCCATGCTGGACTTTGCAATTCAAACAAGATCACGGTACTAGAAGTTCCAATTAGCATTGGGACACATCTATTGCTACACTCCTAAATCCTCATGCCAGAAAGGCTACTTGTGCAATTCCCAATGGGAAATTAAAGAACAGGGTGAACTACAGTGAAGAACTGCTACCTTTAGGAGGGACACAGTTGAATTCCAAGGAACACAGGCTGAACAGCAAGGGGTACAGTGCATCACTGTGATTAAGATCAAGCTCACCTGTGCCAGGCACAAACCAGTCTGCTTTTCCAGGTTTCCATTTCATCATCGTCTTTTCAAAAGAGTGATGCCTTTTGCACAGGGTTTTTGCAATGCATAAAAACTAATACTGAAAAAGAATTCAGTGTCAGCAATGAGTACTACTATTAATTTTAAAATGACAACTATTTTAAAAAGAAAAAGAAGTTAAAGGAGTTACCATGTTTTGCATATAGTCAATAGCACATTGAATAATATGGGAAAACATAATGTGAAACTCAGACTTCTTGCCCTCATTTAAATGCTGTGTAAATGTTCCTTTGTTTTTCATGATGGCTCATCTCAATCTGAGTAATCCCTTATTCCTTGGCTATTTTTGTTTTCTTTTATTATGATAAGCAACCCTGAATAACAAGGGTCACTAAATGGCACCCAACTTGGGGCTGTCCCGACCACGGGCCAGTTGGGACACAGAAAAACTTTAGCATTAGCTAAACCTGTGTGTGTGTGTGTGTGTGTGTGTGTGTGTGTGTGTGTGTGTGTGTGTACATGCACATGAAGCATGTGTGTGTGCATGTACCTGTAAAAGCCAGAAATGTTTTTGTAGATAGGATTTCTTAGTGAACCTGGAGTTCACTGACAGCTATACTAGTTACTAAAGCTTCAGTCACTCTTTGTCCTTCATGTGTCAAATTAGCCTGCTTAATTCCAAGGAATCCTCCTTTCCCCTCCTATCCCAGCACTGGGATTACAGACATGTATGGTAATGATGCCTTTTATATAGGTACTGGGATTGGATAAAGGATCTTACACATGCATATCATGCATTTTACTAACTGAATTATATCCCCAGCCTCCAAAACTTTATATAAAATTCCATAGTAACTATTCTAAGCTATATGGGCTGGAAAGAGAATCAAGGACAAAATGTGGATACTTATATAACAATAACACATTTCCACACATTTTATTGATGAATTTAAAATAATGGCATTCAAGTTTTCACAAAACAAATGTACAGAAGAGACTAATTAAGAAGCTTGTTTTTGTTTACAGGATTGAAGGAGAGGGTAATTTTCTCCCTAATTGTGGCTCAAGTTAGTTTTACCTTTCATCAAATTGATTGCTAATGTTCTGTGCTGCAAATATCCTTAGTTTGCATGCTGAAGTCATTGCAGACCTGATTTGGTATGGGTCTGTAATTTGCTGACTGTATCCTTAGAAGATTTAGAAAGCAGAGGAACCAATCTACGCTGATCAGATGAACATATCTCAGTAGCCTCAAGGGAACTTAAGTCATGAAGGTAAATGCTTCACTGAAGCAGTATCTAACCATATTTGAGTGGGTGGATGATTTGAGACAATACTGTGGACCCCCAGTTTCTGAAGGAAGGCTCTAAAGTTCATAACTAAGTTTCATTTGTCTTTTCAGACATTTCATGTTTACAAAGTGGTTAGGCAGGGTTGACAAGTTCTTCTTATGGACACATTTACAGATGGTAGCCGTTTTAGCAGAAAGAAGAAAGCCAGTTTAAGGCAGCACTGAGGAATCCTTATCTAATCTCTACCCTTAGAAGAGAACATGGAAGAGAAATGGACAATTTGAAAGAAATTGACCCCTTGCTTTCTGTTTGTTGTATGAAAACACTGTAAAGAGGGGAAGGAAAATCCATAGACAGTCACACAAGCCCTTGTATAAATAGTAAAGTTTGCAGTGACATTCTTTAGTAAATATTGCTATTGATGAAGGTCAGCATGAACAGATGTGCAGAAACCTCGGTAGTAGTTGGGTGACTTACTTCTCCTGGCATCCCACGAAGGATGTTCTGTGAGTACCCCAAAGAGAAAGTGTGTCTTCCCTCCTGGTGCTGATGCTGATACTGCTGAGGGAAATTCTAAATGTTGGATCAAATGGGGGAGTTAATATAAAGAGAGAGAATCCAAATGAATCTTCATAGGAACAAAAATACTTGAAGGATATTTTTATTACATTTTTAAATTGAGATTTTTCTTTATTTTTATTTTATGTGTATGAGTGTTTTGCCTGAATACACACCTACACATCCTGTGTTTGCAATACTCATGGGGTCCAGAAGAGGGCATTGAATCATCTAGAACTGCATTTACAGATGGTTGTGAGCCACATGTTAGTGCTGGAAACTGAAGTTGGCTTCTCCGGAAGAATAAGTGCTCTTACCTGCTGAGCCATTTCTCCATCTCCCACTTGAAGTTTGTAGACTGAGCCGGTATCCTTAGAAGAAGGTAACAGAGAGGAACCATTGAAGAGTTAGTTCAAGCATGATAGACTTGACATTTGGATAAACTGATCGCCACACACTTATAGAATCAGGACACTGACCAGCTGTGCCTATGCAAGGGGAGGGATATGGAAAAGGGGAAAATGAAGAAAAATAGTACCTCAGGGGAATTACAGACCCATAAGTCAGTTATGAAGTTGAGCTCAGAGAATGCATGAGAATTTTTAGCAGAACCCTGGACCTTTGTGCAGAATGGGTAAGAATAGGAGCCTATTTGTAGAAAAAAGAAGAGATGACAGAGGTAGCAGATCCATAGGTGATGCAGAGATTGGTGTGAGCATAGGCTGGACCAAGTGCTTTCCACAGAAGTAGGAAAGTAAAAAAGATACTGGGAAGTAGGCTGAGGTGTCTCAGCTCTGTTGCGTTCATTATACTGAATCCGGATTGTTGTACTCATAAAGAGTACATGAGAAGGAGAAGTATAAGTTTCCCAAGTTCCTAGAACATCTTAATATTGTTCACAGTGAAGCTAAAAAGATGGAGTCTGTGGAAAGAGACAAGTTATTTGGTTGATACCAACTTTAAGGAGAAAATAATGTGCTTTGCAACACTTTTGACAGATAAGTTTCGGGGATTTAATTTTTCTTTCCTCTTTAGGAAATAAATTTCATTTCAACTCAACAGACTTCAGTTCTTAGTAAATATTAAAGCAGTGCATGCCATTGATTAGCATCAAAGCAATACATATTCATTATGATTGATTTTCTCTTTTAGTATATGCTGATGACCCAATAAGTGATGTGTAACGTTTTAAGAACGGACTTGACATGAATTCTTTAGAGAACGATTTGAGGAGTTGTATTAATTATGACATAATGGTTACTGCTAACAAAGAGGGAGATGAAATTACTGCAAAAATGTAGAGAAGACTTTTGTTTTCCTTTATGAATGTGTAACAATGCTTTATTCACCACACAGGTTGCTCTTCAGACAACGTACCTAATGAAATGTATGATAGGGACTTACTTTTTAAAGTTGTCTATATCTAACCCCAAATTCAATGTTTCATCTGTAAAATCATGAACACAATAAATAATCTTCTGGATTATATAAACCATTGCTGTGGCATTTGTCTGTTTGAATTAGGTACAAATTTTCCTTCTTGGGTTTTATGTATCACAGAATATATCAGATTTTAGCTGCATGAACTGTTCCCACTCAAATCAGCTTGATGAGGGGTAAAACAGGACAGAATATATACATTTCTTAAACATCATTGTGAATAATATGGAAAGGATTAGGTAAGGATAAATTTAGTGATTATGAATATCAGAATACCAGGAGAAGACATTTTAACCCCTTTGTATTGAATCTCACTAAAATAGAATAATTGTCAAAAGATCTAGTTACCATGGTGACACATCTTTTAAGAGCAGGTAACTAAAATCACTCAATTATAATACCAGAAAATATTGAATACAATTTAACTGATTTTTCTTTTTTCTTTTATCATTAACCTTTTTTAATTATATAAAAGTAGTATAAAATTAAGTTGTAGGTGCTAGAATGAAATTAGAGGGAAAGATTGCATTATGAACCATTCATTACAGTTTGAGAGAAGTGTTCTTTTCTATAAAATTATTGCTTTGTTGTTGTATAAAATGCTAACGCAATCAGACCATTTAAGAACTAAGACAGTTACTATGGAAAAATGTTCCCTGTAAGCATGCTAATACACACATACATATATCCACATACTTATACAAATTCACATGTACACACACAGAAACACATATTCACATATAAAAACATATGCAGACATGTATGCACACACACATACACACTATATAGAAACATACACATAAATACACACATACAGATATTCACACAGACATATAAACACATATACACAGATGTATACATTCACACAGTGCACACATAGATATAAACACAGGTATACATGTGTATACTCACTTGCACTAATACACACACTTATAACAATACACACATAAACACATATATAAACATATACATACAAACAAATATACACATACACATATACATGCAGTTTCCACATATTTGCACACAAACACTTATGCACACATACACTTATATATATACATACATATACACATTCATTCACACATAAAAACACATCCACATACATATACACACAAATGTTACATACACAGTTATGCATTCACAAAATCACACACATATATACACAGGCACACAAGTACAATAATAAAAACATACATATACATAAACACATAAGTTCATACATATACATACTTACACATGCATACCCATACACACCTATACATATAAATATACACTGACACACACACAGTCACACACACACACACACACACACATACACACACACACTCAAACACTGAATGTTTTTCTGTATACAACTTGTTTTGTAACATCCTATGTTGGATCTTGCAGTGGTCTGAATGAGAAGGACCGTCATTGGCACTCATGAATGCTTGGCCCCCAGTTGGTGGAACTGTTTGGGAAAGATTAGGA
Source organism: Peromyscus eremicus (assembly GCF_949786415.1). Taxonomy (NCBI): domain Eukaryota; kingdom Metazoa; phylum Chordata; class Mammalia; order Rodentia; family Cricetidae; genus Peromyscus; species Peromyscus eremicus. The sequence continues at coordinate 39,427,175 of NC_081435.1, forward strand.
GGTTTGATCTTGTTGGAGGAGGCATGTCACTGGGATGGGCTGTGAGGTTAAAGGGTTACAGATTTAGGAAGGTTGAGAAGCACTGCTTTTGTAAGAGGTGGGGGTAGAGCTGGTAGAATCTTCTTTAGAACTATAGTCACATTCCGTCCATGAAGAACATTCCTTAGCACAGCAGAAGCGAGAAGCAGAAACACACAGTTACTGAAAAATAAAAGCTGTGCTCTGACAGCCTTCACTGTCCTCCAGATCTAACAATCTGTCCTTGATTCCTTTTCTCTGCACTCAATTGCATTGGCTAAGAACTACTATGTAGACCAGTTGGCCTCAAACTCATGGAGATCCAACACCTCTACCTCCCAAGTACTGGGAGTGTTCTTAGATTTTAAAGAGCACTGGAGAAAGCCTGATGTATCAACTATGGCATGGCCATTAATGTCACCTTTGTTAAGCTCACTTTGGGCAGTCATATTAGTGAGACTTTATGAGTGTAGATTCTGATGTTACAAGAGGACATAACATCACAGCAAACTTCCTGATGATACAAATATGAAGACATCTCTTCTCTCCACAGTACTATGTATTTGGAGTTTGTTTGTTTCAGAAAATTGTAGTTTTTTGAGGATTATTATTAACTTTCTTCATAGGACATTAATGTCTGCTGGTATAGAGAGAATGTCAGTCTTACATAGGTAAATTAAGAAGAGTCATGCACATGGGAGATATGTAACAAAGTCATTCAGAATCAATCACAGGTATGGATGTGTGTGTGCATATATGTGTGTGTAACCTGTAGCTACCATGTATCTATATATACCATCTTTCTATCTGTATGCCCTATATATATCATTTGATTTATTATTTGTGGTAAATCTGGGGCAGTGCAGATCAACATACAGGACTATGTGACTGTTATATGGAAGCCAGAATATTTTCAGTGATTCTCCACACTGTTTCATTTCTAGTTTTGAGGTTAGCATTTTCTTGGGAAATGTAAACCAAATTACCCATTAGATTGTGCATCCCACCCTTGAGAACTAATGACAAGCAATTAAATAGTATATTCTGCCATAGGAGCCTTGAGGTTGTAAATTATTGCTTAAGGGTGTTTTGACAACTTATTTGTTTCCTAAGATTCAGGAACCAAGTTATTTTTTATATTCATGGTTCTTTCTATAAAGCATTTAGCCTTTGGTTAAAATTGTGATTCCAGACATAGACTATATGTTCCAGAATAACAGCATGCAGCTAATGTTCTGGGTTAAGCTGAACTTCAGGGAATAAATGTGTTCATCAACTGAAAAGTTTTCCTCTGTGAAGTCCTGGGCAATTCAATTTATACACGCCTGATATTTATTTCTTTCTTTGTTTTTTATTTATGAGTTTTCCTTTTTCTTTTTTAAAATTTTGGTGTTGCTAACTATTCCCAGCTCCTTGTACATGCTAGACAAACACGGTCCCACTGAGCTATGTTCTCCAGCCCTGTCTTGTTTTGTTTTGTTTGCTTTTAAAATATGTCTCATTCTGCAATGCAACTTGACTTTGCATGAACTCTAAGAAATCTACCTGTTGGCTTTCCTTTGATCTTCCTTGAACCTGTAAGGAAGGGTACTTTCTCCCTTTTCTGAATGTTCTTTTCAATCACAGATTAAGAATAAGTTCTGTGACTCCCTAGGACAACTGCTGGAATCATGCCATTGACATTTCTTTACTAGTTTTCCTGTGTTTTTCTTCAATAGTGGAATAGTCCTTGGACCTGGCAATGGCCACAATTTAGCCTGTTTTAAGGCTTAAAAGTGATGTTACTTAGGTTAGAGAAGCTTTTTGAAAGAAAACAAAGTAGATGTTTTTCTCCAAGTTAAATTGCTGTCATTTTTTTTTTGACAGTGAAATGATAGGGCATTCTCATGTCATCTATATCAACAGTTTCTTAATTATGTTAATAAACTCTTAATTTTGGAATAGCTCTATAGTTACAGAAAATTGACAAAGATACCACAGAAAATTCCTGTCTATGTAGTCGCTACTACTGGGTTAGTGTTTTGGCATATTTCATTACGTGACACATTGGAAAATATTTTAAAAAATCATTAATTAAGTGAGAACCAATGTCAATTATTTAATATTTACTGAACTGAATGGTTCTTTGTACATGTGCCTGTTGTTCTGTCAATCTTTCTTTCTCTTCTGCTCTATGATCCAATTTAAGAAGTGGCATTCAATTAGGCCCCAGATTTCCCATGCATGAACACAACAGAATAAAACGTGGAGTGATAGTGATTACCTGAAAGACTGATGGAAGATGTCATTGAGACCATCACTGATGAGAAGAGGTACATAGTTCATATGCACCCATTGCAGTGTCTGTACCTAGTGTTGAAAAGCCCTCTGTTTGGAGGAAGATCCATGTTTGCGTATTCACATTATTTCTTCTTGCCTTTGTATAGATGCCTATGTCTGTTTATATCACTTGCACTTATTATTTATGAATTCAAGATTAGAGATAATTTAGATGATCGTTAGGAGTAATTATACAACCTCAGAGTTTAATTGCTGTGTTTTTACTTATAAATTATGCACTCATTTATTTAAAAGGAGAGTAAAACTTTTCATAGCATTATTATATTTTCTACCTCTTAGCAATTATTCATTTGATTCTAGTATATCTCAAAATTATTTTCATTAAAAAATTTGTGGACTGAAATATAATCCACTTTCTTTTAGCTGCATAGATTCACCTTGTATGAAAGTCTTAAAAAATTGACTGTTTCCTATATAACAAAAAAAATTTCTGCTGGGAAAAAATTTTAAATATGTCAAAGCTATTAAGACTTGATCAAAATTACTCTAAACAAGTTTAAGACCTACTCTTAGATTCAGGAGTGCTGTGTAGCACTGATGACAATTATTATTTTTTTTTCTGAATGAAAAAGTTTCATGAGTCTGCTGTTGACTTTTACTTGAGGGCTGTTGGATCAAAGTAGATCAGGAGCATGCTTCTTTTTCTGTTCACTTAGAAGTCATTCATTTACTCTCAAATATTGCCATGTGAACAGGATGTTTCTATGTTGGAGTTTACCTTTGTAGTAATCGATTTATAGCAGCATATATTCTTTCAGTTGGATACACTTCTGGCAAGTGTTATCTACATTTACAAGATAAAATGTCAGCAAGAGTAAAGAAGTGATTAAAAGAACATTGTTTTTTTTTTAATCAACACTGTCTACAAGACAGAGTTTCCTGGCTTGAGTGTGCCTTTGCAGTGAGTGGACTGTTTTGTGTTTTTTAGAATACATGACCAACAGCAACAATGCATGATTAAAAGGCTATCAGTATGAGGGTGAGCAGAGCTGAGTTCTACATTATGTTAACTGAGAATTTTAGCTTTACATTTACTCTCTGCGGGTTTCAGTTGCCTTGAATGTGACATGACAAGTGGAGACAAGAACCTCTAATGGAGAGAGACTAAGGAGTGTATTGCTTTACAGACTGATGACTTGGATTATTATTATTATTATTATTACTTGTCACTGTCATGTATAGTTTCTAGTCTGTGCAAGTCAAACTGTGAAGATATCTGGGATAATTAATTGATGGGCTTTTGTAATACTTTCTGGCCATTGTGGATGCAAAGATCTAGACAATAGGTGACAGGTTCAGATGTCTGGAGTTTTGTGTCAACTACGGAAATGAGCGAAGAAAGAGAAACCAGGTGCCCCAGCCAGCATGTGCCCTTTTTGAGGGGATACCTGTTGACTCCACAGATCAATGTTAGATCTTCTGACCTTTAAGAAAAAGCTGTATAAACAGCCTTTTGTATGAACTCTCTAATCTTTAAATGTTAGCAACTAATACAATTTCAAGAAAGCCCCATTAGATTAAATTAAAGATTCAGTAGTTTGGAACTCATTCACTGGACACTGGTTTGGACTTCTGCTTCATTTCAATGGTTTCATTTTTTTCCCCATAGCAACAATAATAATGCATTTTCCATCATAATCTTGTATGCCCATACTTCTGTGTGTTTTTTTATGTGAAACAATAATTTTCTAAGGCAGTGTATGTCATACATCTAAGTTTCTATTTTACGCTATATAGCAGATTTTGTTGATGCAAGGCACAACTTCCATCTTAAAGGTAATAAGAAATAGTTTATTCTGACACAAATGTGAGTGGCAACAATACAGAACATGGATTCAGGTTACTCCAAATAACATGTTCTAATGTGGAAGTAGCTTCATGAACGTTTTATAGTGATGTAACAAAAGGAAGTTGTAAACCAAGCATTTACTATATATGTCAGTGGGTCTACAGGTTACTAAGCTAGAATGAAATGGGAAAAAAAATCTACTACATACATCTCAGGTGCTACCTGCACTTAGCTTTTGAGTTAGTAGGAGTGATTGGTCTGCTAGGAATACATCCAAAAATGAATTTTACCTCACATGTCAGGCATAGAGGTAGGCCATGAATGACTGTGGGGACTAAAGATAGCCCAAGATCATTTGATTCTGGATTTGCAACATGGGATTATTTCATTCTCTGTGTTCCATCAATTCACTTGATTATACAGCATTCCATCTCTTCTCATCACGAAGTTCTATTAGTCAGCTTTGTAGAATTTAACACAGATACAGCATTTTTTTGGCGCAGATCTGTTCATAGGTCCCCTGTTGGCCAAACGTCACATTTTGTGCACACACAAGCTAAATATTTTAAGTTTGATGGTGCTGGGAAGGCTCATTCCTGGGGTCAGAGAAAGAGGAAGTTAGTGTAGGCAGAAAAGCATCTTTGGGAGAGAATAACAGTGTTAAAGGCATTAAGAAAGCCTCCCCAGATCCTGTCGATATCTCTGGTCCTCTCAGTCTAGACGTGATGTTCTCTCTGTTTCTGCCCATGTATCTGTTATAACATCTAAACACACAGTAGGAACTATATCATAAGTTCAAATAATCAAGAATATGTAATACCCTCAACAGCAGATGGAGGAAACAGGCATTTTAACCCACAAAAATCACACTCTTTAAGCAAACTAACTATAGATAGTTTCTCCCTGTGTCTAGTTATTTATATTTTGTGAACTATTTTATTTGATGTTTGGTCTGTTTGAGATGGTGTATTACTTTTTTTTTCAGAACTTCATACTTGAGTACTGAATGTATATTATTTTTGTCCTCCTTTCTCCTTTCCAAATTCATGACCTCTTCTTTAATTACTATTCTGTCTCTCTCATATATACATGTATGTATAACCTACTGAGTCAGTTCACCATTATTTTTATTCTAGATATTTTTTGACTACATTGTTTTTACATCCATAACCCAATACAAGGTTTGGCTGGCTTTAAATTTAGAAAAGATTGAACTTTTAGGTCCAAATCACTGCTATACTTAGTTTTATCTGGTAATTTTGTTTGTCTTATTATTTGGATATTATACCAAATTACAGTATAGAGAAGGAAAAGGATAGCCACATTACAGAGGAAATCAGACAACAATACAGTGTTATTTAAAAATCCTTCCCTCCAAATTGTTCTCTCCCCGCGTTTCAAACAGTAGTGGCAGGACACAGAAACAACAGGACAAACTGATAAGAAGTTAGGCTTCCACAGATTTTGTGGGTGTAATAATAATCATAAACAGAAGTGGAATTGTGGAAGGAATGATTCCATGACGTTGTCATGTGTTTCTCATTGGTGAAGTTTGAGTGTTGTCTAGTAGTCCTCCCAATTCTGGCTAAATACAATACAGGGTGCCTTGGACTGATTTTTAGAAGTTTTAAATTTTTATTAAAGATTTACTTTTGTCCATACTTATGTGTGTCTTTATAAGGCTATGTGTACATGAATGCAGTCAGGAAGCAAAGAGAGATGTTCACCAGAATGCTGGGGTTCTGCTTGCTTTCTCATTTTCATGCAGTCAGACCCCCAGCCCTGGAGTAGTGCCATACATATTCAGTGTGTCTTCTCACATCAAATCTACTCTGGATAATTCAGGCATGCCCAGAAGCTTGTCTCTTAGAGATTCATGATCCTGTCCATTTGATAAGCAATGCTAATCATCAAAATTGCACAAAATAAATTAGCTCTGTATTTTCAAGATCCCAGTCCCTTACAGTCATGAATTTCTAATTAGTCCAGCAGTCTCTTAGAATCCTTAGCAGATGTGTGGCCTTTTCTCAGAAAATTATCTATTCTATTCTGCATTTTCTTGCATTTAATATTAAATTTCTTTCAAAAGTATTCATATAGTTATTAAATAATTTTACAGATCACCAGTGAATTATCCTGCTCATTACTTCTATGAAAAAAAAACTAGATAGCAGTATTTTTGAACATGAATGGGACTGGGAATATAATTATAATAATTTCAAAAAATATAAATAATTATTATAAAATTACATATGAAACATGTTTGGAAATTTCTGCCTAGAAACCAGACTTCCAAAATATTTTACAGGCAACTTCTTCAGCTCAGAATCTTAAGGAACTTTTCAAATATACTATGAACATATTGTTTGTTGAGTTGTGGGTAAAGTCTCTGCCTCTAGACCTGACTTGCCATCAGCCAGCACGGAGAAGAGATGGCTTTGACCCTGTATCCATGACAACATAATAAGCAGAATAATACAGTGGTAGCTAGGCTTACAGTAATGGTAGCAGGCTGCTCTTACTATTGCTTAATAGAAGAGAGGCAGTACCTGGAAATATTTACTTGAGAATCTATCTACCACTACTTTCCCCTGCCTTTCAACTCCACATGTTCTTGGAAGATAATGTTGTATAAAGGATGGAGAGGGTTAATTAAAGTCAGGATATAATGATACACCTTCCATGAGGTCACTCGTAGGTAGGGCTTTTCAGTGATACAACTGTGGTTGGGTCACTGATGCTCCCACGAGTATCCACTCACCCATGATCCTGCAATCAAGCACAACAAACTCATTTGCTTACCGAGCTGAACTTGTACAGAACCTATTTCTTTGACCTATCATTAGTACCCTATGTGAGTTAAGTGAACATTTACTCGTATCTTCCCAGGAAATAAAAGTAATACATTATATGGAATTGTGAATTCTATGTAATCCAGATAACCAGTAAACTTAGAAGTAATAGTTCTAAGAGGGAACACAGAGCTGAAGGAAAGACATAGGAAAGCATATTTATATGCATATGAGCATAAAACTGAGCATGACATTCCTTTTTAATAAAGGAGATCCTTTTATTCCCTTTAGTCAGCACAAGCAGCTCGTGCAGGTGCTTATTCACAGGCTTTGTGGAGATAAGCATCCCAGTTTCCAAATCTTAAGTTGTTATCTGGCAAATAAATGTGGATTTCATCAGAAAGTAAATATAGGTATCTTCATGCATTGGATTCTGTTCATGCAATGTGTATTTTATCAGAAATTAAATGTGGAATTGATTAATGTTCTCTGCTCATTTTAAATGTTTCTTTCAGATTACTGTATTTATTGTTGACAAGTCCGTGTATGGTGATAGCTTTCAGATGTCACAATAAAGACTTGAAAACCTCACATTAAACTTTTTATACTTCATGTAATTTACTCTTAGGTGAAAACAATGGCAAAGGAAAATTATTAAACTTTTGTAAGAATAAAGATATCATTTAACATCCAAAATTGAATGTCTTATACAATGCTGCATGGTGTATTTTATAGTTATATTGGTACACTTACAATAAGATCCTAATATTATATATTTTCTTAATGAGTTATTGAATACAAAGACCATATTATTTGTGGTGGTATGAATAGAGATGGCTCCCATTGGCTCATATATCTGAATGCTTTGTCATTAAGGAGTGTCTCAATTTGATAGGGATTAAGAGGTGTGGCCTTGTTTAAGTAGGTATGGACTTGTTGAAATGAAGGTTATGATGTTTGTCACTAGAGGTGGGCTTTGAGGTTTCAGACACTCAGGCCAGGCCGAGTGTCATTCTCTTTCTGCTCCCAGTGGATCCAGATATAGCATTCTCAAGCTACTTCTCTAGCACCATGTCTGCCTGCATACTGCTATGCTTCCTGACATGATGATAATGGACTAAACTTCTGGACTGTAAGCAAGCCCCAATCAAATGTTTTCCTTTATAAGAGTTTCTGTGGTCACATCAGTAGCGCACTAAGACTAAGTATTTAACTGAAAACAAATCATTTGTATCCATTAAAAAATAGAGTTAGGAAGACACTGGCTAGCCACATATTTCACCTCACATTTTATACCTGCTTTCAGATAAACTTGTTTCTCAATTCTAACTCAAGTTGAAGGAATGCACCAAAGTAAGCTATGTTCTTCCCAATTTCTTTTACATAAATTTACCATATACCTTTTGGCTCTAAATTTCTTTGATTTTGACTATACAGTTAGATAAAGATATGGTCTTTAGTAGTAAAGTAGACATGTACCAAATTTATTGAGCCCTCATCATGTAGAATACTTTTCATATATTACTTTATTAATTCTCAGAGCACTTGTTTGAGAGTGTTTTATCATTTCCATTTTATGAGTGTAGAAGCTGGAGTTAATAACAATTTTGCACAGTTGGTGGTAGAGCCCATGTTTTAAACCACTGAGATATTATGTCTCTGTATTTAGCTAAACTGACATTTACGTGCAAGCTAGTAATCAAATCATCAGAGTTCTTTGAGTATGGGGGATGCTTTTACATAAGAATTGGTTAATGTTCAGTTACTGCACATCAGTAAAGATGTATGTCTTGTGCTGTGAAAATAAGGAAATGTTTCCATGAAGTATAAAAGATGGTTGTTGGCCCAGACCACCCCACTACCAACCACAGTTTCTCATAAGACCATCAACATGTTTTCTATGATTCATTAGCAAAATGATTACTGCCTTATACTTTGGGAATAGAGCTAGTGGAACAGTCTGTGATCAGTGAACAGGTTTGCACTCATCCTTGAGTAGCAGATTTTAATTTTGTTGCCTCATATTGTCTTGTGTGATGAGTCAAAAGTACTTAGGGAGGGGTGACCAAGGGTTTAGCTAGAGTTCTCTATCCTTGAGAGAGGTGAGAATGGACTTTGGAAAGAAATTATCCCACTGAAAGGCCTTGGAGCCCCCCCCTCCAGCGCGTGCGCGCGCGCACACGCACGCGCACACACACACGTGTGTGTGTGTGTGTGTGTGTGTGTGTGTGTGTGTGTGTGTACATGTGCTGTATGCACATGTGCAGATCAGAGAAAAAGTTGCAAGCATGGGTTCAGTCCTTCTGTCATGAACTATTATTTGTTTCAAATCTATGTCCTTTGCTACTCCAAAGAGGAGGGGGAAGCAGAGACTTGGGGTGGTAAGTCACTTAGTGAAGAGCTTGTCACACAGGCATGGGGACGTGGGTTCCATCCTCAGCACTTATGTAAGTAGCCAGTTGTCATGGCTTGCCTCTGTAACCCTAGTGTGGTGGATGTAGAGACAGAAGAATCCCTGGGCTCCTCTGACCAAACAGCTAAGATTTTGGTAAGTCCCACATCCCAGTGAAAGACTTTATCAGCATACAACAAAGTGAATGGTGTGTGAGGATGAATGATACCCAAGGTTGTCCCCTGACCCACACACACACTTGGAGCAGCACACACAGGAATACACACACACACACACACACACACACACACACACACACACATGAATAACACACACAGATAAACAGAGTGAGGGGATAATCAATTTGTAGATTATTGTAACAGTCTCAGTTGCAGGGTTAGGCAGAAAGCAAAAGAATCCTTCTTCAACACTATCTCCTCATGGGCTACCTAGAGGGAAGCAGTTCGAGATTCCCTCTAAACCAAGTTTAGAGAGTTGGTCGAGATTCTCTCTAAACCAAGTTTAGAGAGTTGGCCTGTCCATGGGGGAGAACTGGAAGACGTGGTGATTCTTCTGTCTGTGTGCGGTGTTCATCCTGGGTCCTTCACCGATGTTCCTAGACCCATGTTTTCCTGGGAAGACAAACTATCCTCACTATGCTGCGGTTTTCATTCTCATAATGAGTTCTCTTGTGTCATTTTTCACAAGAACATAAAAGTTGAAAGTGTTGTATCTGTCACAGGATGTTTGAAGAGTAGAATGGCGGTCACTACAGTGAATAAAGTGAGCAATTTTTGCAATTTAAAAAAATTTCCTGCTCCAAATTTTACATCCTGTCATGCTGTTAAACTCACAAACATTCAAAAGAACTCCAATCTATCTCTGGGTCTACACAGATACAATAATACTTACTGCTTCAAAGTATATACTTATATGCATATGATTTTATATATCTATGTACTCACCAAGGCAGTGGGTATAGTTTTTGTCTAATTTATAGGAACTTCAATAATTGACCTGTTCCATGATGTTGATGAAAAACAAACAGAACTTTTATGAGTAAATATGATGAGTTGTAACTTAGAACGTACCTCCTAAGCCTCTCTGTGGTAAGATAAGACTGTTTAAAGAGATAAAGATAATGGGTGAGGGTGTTTTGTAAGTTGAGAACTCGATATGAAAGAAAAAAAGAAAACCACAAAGAGTCTGCATATAGGAACTCTCAGCAGCTGTGACTGCAGGCACAAGGTCCAAACCAGATCAATGCAGACTAAATCCCAGCATGTGAGGGAAAGGGTCTCAGGAAGTTCCACCTGTAGCTGAGGAGCTGCTGGCATTGATGGTTGCTGGGGTGGGACAGTCAGTTTTCCTCAGGGGTCCAGTGCCTTGGAGTCCACTCACACTCCAGTAGGTGGACCTATATCCTTTAAACATTGACATCACTAATTAGACTTAGTCAATTAAAAAAAATAGGAAAAAATACCCAATTTGTGAAACTGGGAGGGAATAGTGGGCAGTGGGGACAAGGGAAGATTGAAAGAAAGAGGATGGTGGGCATGAGTTGATCAAAACACATCATATGAATGCATGAAATTCTTTTTTTTTCATTTTTCTTTTATAAATTTATTTATTTATTTATTTATTTGCTCACTTATTTTACATGCTGGCTACAGTTCCTCCTCCTCCTTTCTTCCTAGTCCCTTCCCCCAACCCCCCTCTGCAACCCTGAATCTACTCCTCCTCCATTTCTACTTAGGAAAGGGCAGGTCTTCCATGAACATCAACAAAACATGGCATATCAAGTTACAGTAAGACTGAGCACCTCCCCATATATGAAGACTGGGCAAGGTGACCCAGTATGAGGAGTAGGGTCCCAAAAGCCAGTAAAAGAGTAGGAGACAACCCCTGCTCCCACTATTAGGAGTCCTACAAGAGGACCAAGTTACACAACTGTAACATACATGCAGAGTGGCTAGGTCAGTCCCATGCAGGCTCCCTGGTTGTTGGTTCAGTCTCTGAGAGTCCCTAAGAGCCCAGGTTAGTTGATTCTGAGGGTTTTCATATGGTGCCCTTGACCTCTCTGGCTCCTACAATCTTTTCTCCTCCCCTTCCTCGAACTCCTTCTAATGTGTTGCTGTGGGTCTTTATCAGTTTCTATCAGTAGCTGATGATGACTGGGCTAGGTGCCAAACTGGTCACAGGAGATGATGGCCAGTTCAGGCTGTGTATCTGGCATTGGTAAGAGTCTTAGCTGGAGTCATCTTTGTAGATTCCTGGAAGATTTTCTTCTGCCGAGTTTTTACCTGAACCTGAAATGCTCCCCCTTTCCAGTAGTCTGTTTTAAGACTCTCATCCTCTGTCTCCCCACCCCCAACCTGATCACTCATATTCTCATCCCCACCTTCCTTCAGTCCACTCTCAAAATGTTCCCCTTCCTGTGGAGATCTGCATGTCCCTCCATGAACCCTCCTTGTTACCTAACCTCTCCGGGGCTGTGGATTGTAGCAAGGTTATCCTTTATTTTACAGCTAATATTCACTTATGAGTGAGTACATACCATGTTTGTCTTTCTTGGTCTGGGTTCACAGTCTCTTTGAGCCCCTATGAGCCCAGATTAGTTGATTCTTTAAGTTTTCTTATGGTATCTTTGAACCCTCTGGCTCCTACAATCCTTTCTCCTTCTCTTCTGCAGGATTTCCCAAGCTCTGTCTAATGTTTGGTTGTGGGTCTGCATCTATTTCTATTAGGCGCTGGATGAAGCCTCTCTGATGACAATTGGGCTAGGCACTCATCTATGAGTATAGCAGGATATCGTTAGGCATCATTACATTCACACATTTTTTTCCCTCCAGTCCTGTTGCTTCAATCCTAGGTCTTTGAGTCACCAGCCTGTGGGTCCTGGTGCTCCAGACAGTCTCAGGCATGGCTTACTCTTCTGGCATGGGTTTTAGATGAATGCGTGAAATTCCTAATGAATAAAAAAAATATTACAAATAAAATTGTCATTACCAATGTTGTGATTCACCTTGTTTTCCAAGCTGTGCCATCTTGTAAGCAATCAATTCTGTTTTACTTATCTGGTCCAACTGGTCAAGCATTAACATTACTTTTCAGAGGTAAATAAATTTATATTTATGGTCATTTGTTTACATTGATATTATTCTTTCATAATTTCCTGCCCAAATTTCAGACTCCTTCAATTAATTTCACAATTGTTCAACCATAAAATAATGTTTTATAAATATTGTAAATTTATCTAAATATAAATACTGTCCATGGCTTGTTACTGGAAAAGGAAAATGTTGTGCTTATTTGAATCAGGATTGTCACATTTTTTTTTTCAAAGAAAAACTGGTCTCAGTACAGTACGAGAGCAGATCAGTCATTTAAAATGTCTCAGCTTTTCCTACTTGACATAGTAACTTTACTTTGAAGCATCAAAATGTCATAATTAACCCCCAACTCTTGTTCCATTTCTCTGATGTTGTCCTAGAGTTACCATTTACCAGTGGTACTGGATACAGGCTGGGGCTAGTGGTGTGTTCTCTTTCCATGGATTAACTGCAGTGCAACATCACGGTGGCCTCTGGCTTGCTACTGACCAAGAGGTGACAATGGAGTTAGGGACTGAGTGACGTAAATGGTGCATGACTGCCATGCTCCCTGCTTTGGGCTGTTTGTTTGTACTGGACTGAGTTTGTCCCCTAACTGACTGCTGTAGACCTGCAGATCTTTACCTGTTTGGTCTGAGAAGCATGATAGCCCATTTTGTCTCTTGTCTCACATGTACACCCTCTTGTTCTCTCTCTCTCTCTCTCTCTCTCTCTCTCTCTCTCTCTCTCTCTCTCTCTCTCTCTCTCTCTGACACACACACACACACACACACACACACACACACACTTGTTTCTTTCTTTTCTATGATAAAGCCCAGTTATCTTTCTTGAAAAAAATCACAATGGCTTGTTTTCTACGAACCTCTAAGTCTCCTAAGCTCGCATATTCTCCCTTTTGAAAAGAGAAATGTATTAGAATTGTCTCCTACATGGTTAAAGATTAGAAGCAATTCTTTGTAGTCTATCCCATCAGCTGAGATCACAGGGTGAGTGTTAGAACCATTATTAAGCTCTGACTTTCCTTTGTATGGAAACTTTTCGCTGTATTTTCACCTCTACAGGAACCGAGCATGTCTCCTTTCTTTCCTTCACATTTGCTTTCCACAGTCCTCCAGCCTGGAGTCACTCCTCTTCTGCTTCAGTCCATGTTCTATATCTGTCCTGCCCTGGCTCAGCACCTTCTCCCCCTTCTGTGTTCTTGTGTGTGGACCCAAGCTCTGGCCCATAGAGAACTCTCTCTTTCTTCCTCTCTATCTAATGCTGTCGTGTCCTTACATCTTCCCCTTGCTCTGAACATCTTAGTGCATTTGTTACATTAATTGGGCTCTGAGACAGGGAGCTACAGTTTGCATTTCTTATACATTTGAATACTATCATGTGCATGGAGATTTTGAGCATATACTTTTTGATTCCTTAGAAATGAACATTTGCATTGTTGGTTTTGAGAAAACTGACACATTGTCATACAGATATAAGATGGAGACAAGTTGGGCCTAGTGGACCTATAGTGGGACCCTGTAGCTGGAAGTTTTCCTGTGTCCTGCCTGGTCCTGCAGCTGCTCAGACCCAAGTAAACACACAGAAGGTTATATTAATTATAACTGCTCAGCCATTAGCTCAGGCTTATTATTTACTAGCTCTTATACCTAAACTCAACCCATTTCTATTAATCTATATGTCGCCACATGTTCTGTGGCTTTACCTGTGTGCCATTACATGCTGCTCCATGGACGGTGGGATGGCATCTTTCCCCTCTCTTCTTTCACTATCTCTCCTGGATTTTCCCACCTAGCTGCATCCTGCCTTGTCGTAGGCCAATGCAACTTTACTTTATCAACCAATCAGAGCAACACATATTCACAGCATACAGAAAGACATCCCACAGCAGGGACACTGTTTCAATTCAAGGGAATTTCACATCATGCCATGAACATGCTAGTGACATGTCTGCAATCCCAGCATTCACAAGACAGAATTTAGAGGATCTGAAGTTGGTGGTCAGCTTGGGATACACAGAAGATTGCCTATCAATTAATCAAGAAAGAAATAATCCAGTAAAATTTATTATGGTTCATGGCCATAAATTGTGTGATTCTAACTCTAGGTGACTAACTTGTAAGTTAATTAATTCAACATATACTCATGAGGCAACTACAGTATACAGGCTTGTTGCTAGGCAACTAAGGATATATCCTAAGTAGAGCCAGTGAGCTCCCTGCCTTTTAGAAGACTCGAGAGGACTAAAACCATATAATCACTCAATGAACTATATGAATGTCTCTGTCAGGAGTGCAGTTAAGATGCATAAAGGGATTTATCTAGTCAGGAACACTTTAGTGAGAACAAACTTTACTCAGAGGAAAAAAATATGAGAGGATTGAAGTTAAGTAAATAACAAGAGGAGGGACATCTGGTAGGCAGAAAACATCGATGGCACATTATCAGGAAGAAGAGGGATTCCAGGAGACATTTTATCATACCTATTCCCACTGTAACTGCAAGCATCTTGAGGCACATGTTCCTCTACTTTTGCTTAATAACAAGTCTAAGTATGTTCTTCAAGACATTTTATGTTTGTTTCTGAGAAATAAGGATCCTGTTCACTGAGTTTGAGTAATTTGCCTTAATTTTTTTAGAGACTGGAAGAGTAGGAATGATTTGATTCTGGTAAAAGATAAAACAGAGTTGAGAAGTATGAGAGAAAATGTGAGTGAGATAAATTCACAAGCATAGGATCTAGGGACTTCTTGGGTTTGGTGATGAGGAGAAGTGCAATAAAGGTTCAGAAAGCAGGTGCACATTCCTTCCTGTATGACAGCAAGGACACTTCTGCTGCCTTTTGTGTGGATTAGGACTGAGGGAAGTCATAAGTGCATCCCAGCACAGGAAAAACAAGGGTGAGGAGAGTGTGTTGTCTCTCAGTCAGACAAACCTGCAGGCCTCTCCTGGTGCTATTCCTAGGGTAACTTCTCCATCTGTGAAACAGAAACAATGTAGAAAGTTGAATTACCATTGGTGTAAGTCCTAAGCATTATACCTTGAAAACAGAAAATGTATTATTTTCTTTCTCTCTCTTTATTCCATTCTTCCTCATTATGGACACATTAATGCAATTTAGCCATATAGGGAAGGGTAAGGGCTCAGGAAGTGCCTGATAATTTTAATTTTTCTTACCTTTTAGCCCCCCTCTCCATTGTTCACTTTCTTTTTTTTCAGTTAAGATACTTGTATAACACAAATTATATAGATTGAAGGTATAAAATACACTGTTTCAATGTATGAATATATTGTGAAATAATTGCTCCAAACAGTCTTGCTAACCTATCCATTACTTTATGTGGTTTTCTATTTTTGATTGTTAGACATCAGACCCAGATGGGACCCAGATCCTCTCATGCTACACAGGCAATGTCCAGTTGACTTATATCCTCAGCCATATTTTCCAATTTTAGTGTGAACAGAATATGTAAAAATCATTCTTTTCAACACATTTCAAGTACAGAATACATTTATGCTGCAAACTATAGTGGCTGCTCTGAGCTAGGTTTGTAGAACTTATACAAGTGTATGGCCAACATCTCACCTCTGCCTCCAGGCTTGGTTCTTGGTAGCCTCTCTATTTCTGTGAATTTGGTATTTAAAAATTCCACATATGAGAGCACATAGCCCATTTTTGCCGCTGTCTTCCTTTGTTAACTAACTGTGAAACTACAGTTTGCATACTTAGTTTTAGATTTAGATTAATTGTCTATTAAGGATGGATAATAAGAACTTCCTCATCAAACCGCTGTTTTGCTGGCACAGTGCATGGCATGTAATCAGTGCATGATAAATCATGTTCATTTTCTCTTGAATATTGCAGAAAAGTCAAGTTTAAACTTCTGCTTCCTCAAATGTCATGGCGTTCAAATCCGGGTGTTTGCTAACAAATGGCAATGATTCCTTTGATGATCATGCAAGAGTAGTAAAAGGACATCATGTTGGAGGACTTGCAGTTGATGCAGAACCAATGAGTGAATGAGTGTGGAGGCATCATCAAAGGATGTCTTGGCTCACCACAGGGAAGACACTACTGGCTTCTCTGACTTGGTAGAATTTCCTCTCATATCTTACGCATTTAAAAATATGACTGATTATGTGAGTGAGAATTTCCCCAGGAGCCCATCCTAGGATGTACAGAGCATCTGAGGACATGCTTACTCATTTAGCACCACACAAAGGTTTCCTACTGACATTTGGGGTCTTAAACAAATACCAGTCTCACACAACCTTTGAGATTCACAAACTCCTAGGACCTTTTGGAGACAAAAGTAATTGTCATGGTAGTAGAGAGCTATTGAATGAGAAGGTTATGTTTGTTTATTTGAGACAAGATCTTGATAGGTGGCCAAGGCTGGTCCTGTAACTAATCAATCTCTTGCCTCCCCAGGGGTAAGAGTATAGATATGTTCTACTACTCCTAGTTCATAGCAGATTGTGGGCTTTGTTTGTTTATCCCAAAAAGGACCTACCATTTTAGTCCAGGCTTACATGGAAGTAACTATGTAGCCCAGGCTGGTATCAAACTCAGGATCTAATTACCTGAGTCTCCTGATTGCTAGGCCCACATATGCATAGCATCATGCATAGATAGCATCATGCTCAGCTACAAGGATACAGGTTTGGTATGATTTAGTGAATCTATAAGGTTGAAAAGTTGAAAGGTTGAAAAATCACTTTTTGTCTCTTGAATATTTCTAATGGTTTCTTTAAGACAGCATGGCTAGTGATATTGATATTAATAGTAAACATTTATTTGGTTTATTGTATTACCTCAAGTCATTGCATTAGGAGCTAGGGCTTAGCATTAATACTATATCAAGAAATTAATCATAAATATCATAATAACAGTAAGGTGAGCATTTTATTTCTGGAAAGGAGTTGAAGTATAGTATAAAATCAGAAACTGTAAAGCAGTTAATGAAACATAATATTTATTTATTCTTTTATAATTCAGAATTTATTCTATTTGTATTCTATTTAAGATAGAGTACAGATAAGGAATATATTTTCTGATTGTATGGATTATTTTTAACTTGATATAAAAATTAATGTAGGTTTTGGTGTTTTTAGGTAAAAATAGTTTTGGAAAATTCTTGTTATTTTGAAAACCAGTGTTTTTCATGAATTACCTATTTCATAATTTGGAACAACTACTATGGAATTAATTAATATGAAATTTCCTTCTTAACTATCTAAGCTTAGACAAACCTTGTATTTGTCTTTGTTTATTTACATAAAATTGTATTTAGTATTATGAAGATTTTGCATATGAAATGTGTTTTCTTTCCCTATAGAATTTCATTCTTTCTGAAGTTTCTCAGAGCTTGTTTCTTGCTGGTTTTTCAAGATGTACAGGATGTTCAGCTAGTGATGTAATGATCGGAATCTGCACTAGCAGACCAGAGTTCTGAGCTCCCCCATACAGCTAACTAGTTTCTTGATCATGACTACATGCTCTCAGCTCTCCACTATCACAGTTCAGAGAACAGCCCAGAAAACACAGATAACTTCTATCACTTATAGAAGGCCCTGAGGATTTTACTAGCTTGTTCAAAACAAATTTATCTGAGCAATAGACCTATGACTCTAATCTAAGTGGTCTGACCTTGGCTACATTCCCGTTTTCACACCAGAGAAATTGACACAGACCACAGAGTATTGAATAGCAGGTCACATTTGCATGTTATAATCATAAATTAGCATGCATGTATGTAAAGAGGTGAGTGTTCTTATAAACTTTTGCATAAACCCATTATTATACCCTGATCTGGTGCCAAAAAGAACAATGATGACCAGGATATAGTGTAGATTCTCGAGGAACAGCATAACCACTCTCATGTAATGTGTCCATTGGGTACTGGGAATAATTACATCCTTTGTACCATACATTCATATAAGAGAGGCACCTTGAAGAGTGGGTCATGATTTCTTTGTTACACAAAGAAACTCTCTAAATTCAGGAAAAAAGTGTCTCCTTGGAATTTTTACTTGGTTTTCAAAAGTATGATCATTCTAAAGATATACAAATGTGATGTCATATATGTGTGTGTGTGTGTGTGTGTGTGTGTGTGTGTGTGTGTATGTGTGTGTGTGTGATATAAGTGTCAGCATAATGTTTAATCTTAACTGTCTAGTTGATTGGATTGAAAGATGCTCATATTACTAAAGCAGAGCTTTGAGTGTGATCACAGGGGCATTTCCAGAGAGGATCAGCTAAAGAAGGGAAGACTTACCATGGAGGGGATATTGGTGGCACAATCCCATACCTATGGGCTTGGGAAGAATAAAAGGGGATATAGGAGAAAACCAAGCCATATGGGTTTCTCTCTCTGTCTGCTTCCTGGATATCTGCAGGAATAAAGTGCACCACACACTCCCTTACATGATAGTGAAACCCTGAGATCCATGGGCCAGAATCAATCCTCTCTCCCTTCAACTGATGTTTTCCACAGTATAGATAACAAAAAGATTCTTAGTTGTTGTTGTTGTTGCTTCTTTTCCCCTAAATTGCTTTCTTTTGCCTTTTTAAAATTTATTTTCAAAACTGATTTATTGACTGCAGGTAAATATGAGATGCTTCACAACGTATTTATGGATCATTTTATTATCATAACCTTTATATTGAACTCTTACATAGAAAACTTGCATAGTAACTTCTGAATCCACGTATAAAAATGGGAACTCCCTTATCTTTCAAGACAAAACAAAGCCATTTACTCAGATATATGCATAACCATTGTCTTTTGTTTCTTCTGCACTCTGGTTAGTATTGCTTTAATTCTCCATTTCTAATCATGTTGGAAATAACATCCTCATTAGCATTATAGCTTGGTGTAATCACTATCTAAAGAGCAAGCTTACTCCTATCACATCAGTGGACAACTTTTCATTGAATGAGGTAGCGTGCAAGTAACTGTCCATCAAATCAAACAGTCATAAATGCCCTATTTTACTTGAACCAGAACAGCTTATCTAGTCACATGCTGATCTGTTTTGTTGTGTTCTTTTAGCTTCTTGTTCTTCATTTGGTTAAGTCCATAAAATGAATATAAGGTATATTTATAAATGATTCACAAGCAAGAGACACCAGCAGATATATTGACTTTTAGAAATCAGTTTTCAAATCAGGCTTAATGCTTTGTTAGGAAGGATCAGGTATATGTGCAGGAGTGAGGCAGAGGACTTCGTTGGCTGTCCTTATGTCTACCCACTGTAGAAGAGTTCATTCCAATAAGCTCTGCACAAGTCTGCAAGGAAGTATCTATACATATATATGTTTTCCTGTTAGTAGCAAGATCTTGATAGATCCTGTCATCATGGGTGGACATTATGACCAAATTTAATCAAAGGGTAATTAAATAATTCGGTTTGCAAATATAAGGTAAGCAATGATTTTTAAGAAAATAAAACTGTGTATTAAAGAACCATACTGGTTCATTAGAAATCGAGGCAAGAATGAATGAAAGAGAATACAGAGATAGGACGAAAGGGTGATAATAAAATTGAAATTGCAGTTATCCCCAACCTTAGTGGTATTTCTCTGTTGAATAAGGAAAATAGAAGAAAGCTGTAAATACAATGATGGACACTGATTAACTGCTATGTCTGAGGCTCAGTCTTGTTTCTTTTTTATATACTACATCACTCAGTCTTCATTCTGTCCTAGAATGCAGCCTACTCAGGTCATTTCAGCTGAAACATTTCCTCTGTTACCTTGACTTTAATATTAGGGTGCTTTGAAGATGTTGGGAGTTGGGATGGATTAGAAGGAAGGAACACAGATACCTGTCGAAGTGGCTTTGAAGTTGCTGAATGCAAGAGCAGTACCAGGCAGAGTGCAAACACCCTCATATCTCATTCTTCACATGCTGCCAAGAAGAATGCATGTCAAAAGTGCTCTGTGTCTGGGGCTTCTACCAGTGTGCGTGTGGGGGGGGGAGCGGGGGGGGAGTTCTTGCCCTGTCAAGACCCTTTTGTTATAAGAGCTGATTTTGTAGTGTGAGGGACTTGATACTAAGGATTTCTGTAATTAGTTCTAGAGCATTTTATAAACACATTATGTGTATTTATTGATTGATGCTATTTTCGTTGATAAGGACAGCTGCAGTATTTATCCCCTCACTCAAAACGAGTTTTTACTCATATTCTAATTCTAAGGAGCTTTTTAATCCCAGAAGTACCACATAAGGATTATATGAAAACGGATTAACTGTTGCTGAAAATGTTTTGAGCTCACTGTTTATGGCTTGTGTATTTGCCAGCTGGGGGCCTGTGACAGCAGCCTCCAAACAGGGAGGTTTAAGCCATGGGAATTTATTTCTTATAGTCTTGAAACAATAGATTTAAAATAATGATACATGTTTTTTTCCTGGTTTACAAAAGCTCACTTACTGTTGAATACAGAGTTCTGGTTGCTTCCCCTTCCTATAAGGACAAGAAAATAAGGGAGGTGGCTCAGTGGTTAAAGGTACTTGCTGCCAAACATGATTACATTACATTAGTTCGAGCCCCATTACCTACTGACTCTCTTAAGTTGTCCTCTGACCTCAGCATGCAAGCTGTGTGTGTGTGTGTGTGTGTGTGTGTGTGTGTGTGTGTGTACTTATATATACATTTAAAAACCTAACTATTATAGGATCACTCTTATTACTTTATCTGAGCCCAATTTCTTCCTCCATACCTCAATGGGAACATAAGAATTTACAGAAGATGCAAACATTCATACAGAGCAGGGCATGTATAAAATAGATACCAAGATAGATTTATAAATAGCAGACCCATTCTGCTATATAACCCTCTAAACTTCTATTGTTCTGAATTTCTCAATTAACTTTTTCTCTGAGTCTTAGCAGAGCATTGGTTTCAAAACTGTGATTCCGATCATTGTCACATTTGTTATACACTTTAGCCAAACAAGTAGTAGTATTTTAGAAATTGTAAGATTCTGTTTCTGTTAGTAGGGAACTGTGTGCCAGCCAAGTCCTAATCCTTTGAATATATTCATCAAATTCTCACCAACACCATTCTGAGGTGATACGTATTATATGGATGGAAAGTTTAAAAGACATAAAATAGAGTTCTAGCTTAACCTCCACTCTCACCAGCTTTACAAAAGCATACACATCTTTTGAAAGAGGATCTGCCATCAGTCACTCGCATATCTTTAGGCTACCATTGAGAACTTTAATTTTAATTATTCTAGAATCAGTTTCATTCTTTGAATTTCATACTATCATGTCAAACTTCCTAGTGGGAAGTCTTTCACATTTATAATTTCTGTGATCAGATTCTTCCTGCTCAGGGCCATTATTTCTATGATTTCCAGTGTACAGCTCTTGAACTGAGCAGATGTATTTTAAGGATTAAATAATGAGAGATATTTCTTTAAAAAGAACCTGATATAGCCTAGACACTCTATAGACTACCACTGGCTATGCTGGAGTCCAAGGCACCTTTACCTTTCACATCCAGTGTCTTTTCCATAGTCTGTATGCTTTTGTTAAATTGAGGTAGAGTGGACAGAATGTGAAAGTGCTCTTCCTCTTGGCTGGCCAGGAATTTGCATGATTTGTCGTGGAAACTGGGGAGCTGGCTGCATTTGAATCTCATTAAACAGACTTAGTTGACTTTCTTTGGAGAAGAACTTATAAATCTTGCACAACACTTCTGCTTCCTTACTGGGCCCTACAAGTAGCATTAAGCAATTTTAAACTCTTCCTCATCTGAGAGTTCTAAAAAGAGCTAGCACATTCAATGACTACACAAACAAAGTCTTCAAGAATACGTATTGTAAAAGATGTTCTAATTTTATAATACATTATAAAGTTCTCTTTATAGAATCACATGCTACCCTGAGCTATTGGTATTACTATGACATTCAGCAATATGTATGTAAATATATTAATATTTGAGAACTATTGTCCATAATGATGTTTTTAAAGTAAAGGTCATAAAATTCTCTCAGCTCTTGGAATCAAGAAAAGAACTGACCCTTCTGAGTTACTGATTCACAATTTTTGAGTTGAAGAAACTGTTTATTAGAAAGAATTAATTACAAGTTTCAATTCTAAATGTGAAAACCCTTTTCCTTCCTTTACTTGAGAAGTCATGTAGTTTGGATAGGAAACTTATTCCAAAGTCTTCTGTGTGTGAATACTCAGACATCAGCATATAGTGTTCTATTGGGAAGTTATAGAACCTGTAGGCGTGGATTGCTTGTTGGAGGGTTGACCTTATGTGTTAGGGTCCTCAGCTACATCTGTATACCTGAGTCTATGCGGTTCTAGCTGTAGATATATGTATACATCAATAATGTGTGAATGCATGTCTATGTATATCTGCATATGTGTTAGGGTCCTCAGCTACATCTGTATACCTGAGTCTATGCGGTTCTAGCTGTAGATATATGTATACATCAATAATGTGTGAATGCATGTCTATGTATATCTGCATTGTCCTCCTCTCTTTATATTTTATTTCACATGCATGGAATTGAAAGGAATTATATCTTTGTTTCCTTCGCAAATTACTTCAAATTGTCACTACTGATACAATTAACTAAATATGCATTTATGTGATGATAAGGTATATGGGCTGGATTTCAAGAAAGCTGGGTTCAAAGAATTGACTCAAATAATTGTCATTGGTAATCTTGTGAATTTGGGCAAACCTCTGGTGCTTATAGTATTCATTTTTTCATACAAATGAAAAGTTTAATTACATGTGGACTAAAGGTTTACTTAAGTGTGAACTAAAATATGTAATTTTAATTCATTAAATATTTAAAGGAAGAAATACTAATCACATGAAAAATACGTAAATGAAAAATTAGAACTATTTAGCATATCTTAAAATAATTTTTTCAAAGTTAGATTTTCTATACATGGATATGTATTCTGAAGAACTTCTACAACTTGTTCTACTTAGAACCTAAAAACACTTAGAAATTGTTTCAAAGTTTGGGAGGAGCTTCTGGTGACGACATTAGAATTTCCATTGGGAATTAGAAAGCATTTTAATATTCATATACATACATAAATATCCTTCAGATATCTTAATTCCTGATTTTTTCAATTTTTAATATATATATAAAATCAAGAATTAAATAACTATGGCTTGAAATAATCTAATCATTCAATGAAAGAGTGAAGAAAACTGACGAGTTCTGCATTTAAAAACCATTTTAGATAGACCATCTCCTAAAACAAACAAAAAGTGTTCAAAGTTTAAAGAATATAAGGAAATAGATTCATTTATATAAACAAGTTTCCAATCAAAAAGAGAAAAAGTAGATTTTGTGGGATCGTAAGATTAGCATGTGACTTGTTTTTTACATAGGAGATTTTGAAATAAATGTGGATCTATGAATATGAATTTTGCAATATATTGCTTTAATTATAGGTTAATCACACTTGTATGTAAATTCAGAAATACTTTTAACACACATCTAAATTCCTTTACCAACAGTAAATTTCCAGTAACCAATATTTATAAGGACTTTTTTAAGTTTTAAATGCATGTGATACAGATTGTATTGTCAACTGTGACAGAGTAAAATATAAACCTTTGTTATGTTCTGGAAACATAAATACACCAGATTAGCATAAAATCTTCTAATATCTTACGCCAATAATCCACTCTTGGAAAGATTTGAGCTGTAGAGTGGCGTGATGGGAGGGAAGAATTCTTGAACAGTGAGAGGCTAATGAGCCATGTATACACGCGAGTTTTAGCCTTGTGCTGAGGTGCTCAGTGATTTCATGTGTCACAAGTTAACTAGAACAAGACAATGTCTTAATGTTAGAAGCTTGGATAACCCTGTTTAAAAAGCAGAAACTACTATAAACAACTACTAAAAAAAAACCTACTACATATAACTAGTGTACATATAAACTACTATAATTACATTGAGATAAAATGGCACGTTTTGCATGTAAAAACCAGGCTATCAAACTAGTTCAAGTGATTAACCTTGTATAAATCTGGAGACACATGCAGGGCTAGTAATGCCTGGTTCTACCATGTTTGATTTCTAGCTCATTAAAACGCAATATGGGGAAATGACATATTAGAAATAAAGTATTATCATTGGTTAACCTTGTCTTTTTAATACTAATTTAAAATATGGTTACATAATATACATATTTATACATATACATGTATATGTGTATAAAATTATGACTGGAAGGGACTTTAATAGTGGTTCTCAACCTTTCTTATGTTGCCACCCTTTAATACAGTTCCTCAATCATAAAATTATTTCATTGCTATTTTGTAACTCTAATTTTGCTACTGTAATGAATTGTAAAGTAAATATCTAATATGTTGGATATCTGATATGTGACCCCCAAAAGGATCATCACCCAGAGGTTGAAAACCACTAATTTAGAGCCTGTGTTTTCCACTTGTTGGCTAGAAGATTTCTAGCCAAGCTTTCTTTTATATTAGAAGTAAAAGTTGTACTACAACTTAGTGTTCTCTGATGCAAGAAAAGTAGACTATTTTCTGTAAAATGGCTTTGTTAATTCCACAGCACATTTCAAGACCTAGTATTTATCTTCTCAAAGCCCAATCCTGCTAAAATCTCATTCTATTTTATTGTTTTGAGCATTGGGCTTATTATACGTGCAATTAACCTTACAATTATATCATGCATGGATTTCTTTCACAGTATTTTGACATTTCAATACATTTCAAATGATTTTCCCCTGAATTTTGACGAGGCTGAATTGCACATCACACATGGATCATAGAGCATTCTGTTGTGTGAGGACATAGTAAGGTTGACTAGGATGTATCCCCTATTACTCATCCCAGGATGTTATAAAAACATTTGATTGCCATGTTTTGGTAATTTTTATATATTGTTTAGGAGTTTATTTTTTAAGAAAATTCTAGAACCTTTAGCCTTACACTATTTAATAGTATTTTCAACAGAAGACTGTGACTCATGGATGGAAATGTTTTTGACACCGATTTCAGATATGGTTATATAAATGTATGTAAAAATAAGACTGGGAGGGGCCTGGGACACAGTGCAATAGATAAGGCGTTGGCTGTGCAAGCATGAGGTCCTATGTCTGGACTGCTAGCCGCCATGTAAACAGCTGCACATTGCAGAGCATGCCTGCGGACTCAGTGACAGGAATCAGAGGCTGGTGATCCAAAGACTCGGTAACAACCAGTCTAGAAGAAACTCTCAGTTCCAGGTTTAGTGAGAAACTCTGCCTCACAAAATGATGTGGAGGGCAATAGAGAAAGGCACTTGATGTGAGCCTCCGACTTCTACACGAGGCCTTACTTATGAGGGTGGTTGCACTCTCCTGTGCACATCCGTAAATAACACACATCCTATACAGAAATAGAATCATCTATTTTTTTTTGTTTTGTTTTAACAGTGATTCATTTAAAATCGTGAGTACATGCGTATGCTTTAGAATTTATAATTTAGAAATTTCAAAAGGGTATGAACTTTGTGCTACAACTTTTCCATGTCAAGGATCGTGCTTTTCCTTCCCCTGGGAAGTAATGACTGCCAACAGTTTCCCTGCAGTCTAGAAGTAATTCTCTATGAATTCAATCAGTGAAGCACTTTACTCTAACCTAGTCGGTGTCATGCTATTTTAAGTTTCACTCTAATCTTTGTTATAGTGTTCTCAAGTTGACAAAAAAGAGTTACTTTCCTACAGGTTCCTGAAATTTTCTCAACTATTTCTTTTTTCCATTTTTAAGACATACTCAATTCCCATACAGCTTCAAAGTACACAGCCTCTCTGCAGTTGGCTTTGGCCTTTCTTGTTAACCAGATGTGCTGTGCTGTACTTTCATGGTTATCACATCTTGTAAACAGATATAGAAGAATAAAACTATTGTTCTAAGTCCAGTATCTCACATGTACGACTCAACCCTGAAGTGACACTCACATATCTACTAATGAACAGTTTGTCAAACTTAGATGAAATAATACATGCCCTATCAGTGGAGCTGGGTTTGTGCTCTTGCTTTTTTGACCCGGGGCACAGACTACTTGCCTAGAGTCCTAACAACATACCCAGCTCTTAGGACTTGTTACCTAGGGGACTAGATCTTGCCATGGTTCTTCATTTTACTTTCTTGACTATCATGGAGCTTTAATCATCGCCTCTAATTCTTTGAATTAGAATGCTTGCCTGGGATTGAGTTCACAGAGGACAGGCTATCAGAAATGGATCACCTTCTAGGGATCAGCTTTGTGTAATAAATGAACGATTACTTTGGTGTAAGGTCATAGTCACTGATATGCACTTGACTTCCCACTTTACCGTTTTTGGTCATGTCTGTGAATGAGGCTGCACTGGCAGGTATATTTTTTGGTATTTTATGACGAAAGTTTGAATACAACTAAATGGATATACTTGAACACTACATTGTTTCAGTAGTTATTAATTAGTTGCCTAAACCAGAAGAACAGATGATTAGGAAATGCACTGTGATGCAATTTCTTCTTTGCATATGCGTCATCATATTAGGTCTATAAAACCAGAAAAGCTGAAGCAGATGGGCAGGCAGAGTACAACAACAGCAGAGATTAAAAATGTCAAGACATGCTCCTATGAAACTATTTTTTTTGTTTGATTGATCATTTTATTTATTTATTTATTTATTTATTTGTTGAGAAATATATGTCTCCATGTTCCACTCAGAGAGTTTTTGGATCAACAAAACAGACCCCAAAATATGTATAATACAATCCCCCTAGATAACTAAAGCTGTGGAGCTGGTGAGGATTATCTGTGCCACAGGGCAAGGAGTAAACTTTCTGTGACTAGCTATGATGAAGGATTTGTATTATTTCTGGGAAACAGCATTCCTGAAAGGCACCAAAAGGAAACCATTAGGGAAAAATGGTATTTTATGGCTTTATACAAAAACAGTATAAAGATTCTACTCTTCGTCCTCAGTTTCCTTACATTCTCTACCACCTAATCAAAGAAACACAATTGTAAGTAGAAAGTGTTGTTCAATATTTTTGATGTTTTGTCACTATTGAATTTTTATTATATGCAGTGAAAAGATAATGCAAAATGGAGAATTACACATTCTTTTGTAATGATAAGTTTCATCCAACCTGAAACATACTTTTTAAACGTGATTTTGTTGCTATGTAGCACAGGAGTTTAGACATTAACTCTCTGTTAGATGAGATTAACTTGTCAGAACCGACCATCTCAGAAGAAATTCTGTAAAATGAACTCAGCATATTTTAGGAAGGCTGTCAGATATTTTTGGAATGCTGTTGTTGTGAGTTCTTGGAAAATATGATAGACTATCAAACTATCTGTGCAAGATGTAATTCCCATTTGATGCCTCAACTGGCACATTCTTATTTTTGGTTGTAGAAGGATCACTCATTTTATCCATAGACTTTCATTTCACTTCGCACTCATATCAGAATCTTTTTTTTACCTTTTAGTCAATAAATATTTATAGACATTTTGTCAATTTAATTAAATGTTTCTATTGCGTAGTTATAAAACACTTTTCTTGAGGCAATGTTTTGCCATGACTTCACATTCTTTTTTTTTTTTTTTTTGCTCAGCCTCAGGGTAGCCAGTAGCTGAAATTACAGTCTCCTGCTATTGTACTGATCCAGTCACCATACACTTTTCAAAAATCAATTACCATTTTATCTTCCATTATCATTAAAGAAATTTATTTTAAAAATACTTCAGTTTGTAGTCTAGCAATTTGCATGCCTGTCAAGATTCACCAGAATGATGGGCACACTGTGAGAACATCTGGGGATGATGGGCACACTGTGAGAACATCTGGGGAAACACCCTTGCTAGGTGAGAAATCATTAGTTTAGTTCTAACAGTGACTGAAATACAAGAGTTTTATATTCCACATAGAATTTTATGTCTTAGACACAGAAACTGGAATCAGAAATTTTCCCGCTCTGTGGAATGAGCACGGACACAGTGTGTTTAGTTAATAAATATTAAGTTAAGCAGTAGCCTGGGAAGAAATAGCAAACTAAAATTAATGATCTCTGAAAGTCTACTAATTTTACAAGGGGACAAGCATAGTACAAAACACAAGAAACTATCCATTGAAATAGCAGTCTCAAAGGAATGATAATAGCAGACTATCACTGTACAAGGCGAAGTAGAAGAGAATGGTGTCATCAGGAGAGAGATGGAAAACAGGCTTGCACTGGCAGTGTGGCTGGGCATTGGCTTGACAGAGAGTAAAAGACATCAGGGCAGTGGAAGAAGACCTGCCTCTGAACAGCAGGGAAGGACAAATAAAAAGCAGCAATTGGAGATTAACCCTGGGTGGTGTTGTACCTTCTTTGAGACAAGTAACAGGAATCCCAGTTGAAGAAAAATACTAGTGTGGAGTATGAAAGCATGACTGCTTAAGTTTTCAGGGACAATCTGGTATGATGATGCCTCCCTGAGAATTCTTGGAAAATAATGAGTTGAGAGCCTACCTAGCAATGTAATGAGATCCCATCTCAGAAAAACACCCCAGGAGTTAAGACATGGACTCACTTTAAGGACCTTAAGGTCTGAGGCAAACCTGGATTTTGTGCTCCTCCTTCTTGACTTTGGATACTCAGGGATTATTTCCTTCCTAGATTATAAACCTCATAATGTTCGTTATCAACCCCAAAGAAAGAACATTTTCTGTTGTAAAAATAAAACTCTTCCCTTCAGAAGCCAAGGCATATATGTCTAAAAGTGTTCCCTACATACCTCTCTCTGATTGGTCACTGTGGAAATAGAGGATGGAATTTGTGGGAATGTCTTTTGCCACACAGTTCTATTTCTATAGCCACCTAGAGTGCTTAAAAATGGAGATGGAGTAATATTATCAGGGGAATATCTTGGAATTACAATAGAAGAAAGAGAGGACACATTTTAAAGGAAGCCATCAGTGTCTCCATTAATTCCCTACCCTAAAGGATCAGAAACCCTGTTGAAGAGGAGGCAGAAAGATTATTAAGAGCCAGAGGGGGAGGGAGGACACCATGGAAAGAAGGTCTTCTAAGCACAGGAAGACTAATTTACATCTGAACTCACAGAAGCTGTGCCAGCATGCATAGGTCTGGGCTAGATGGGGTTCCAGCACTAACCGGAGAAGTGGACACAAGCCCCTATCTCTAACTCAGAAACTATCTCTAATTGAAAACCATTCACACACAAAAAAAGACTAATTTTCTCCATGGGAGTCTCACTGGGTATGTAAACCACTCTTAAGAGTAGGCCCTATGCCAACACAAAATTAAGTCAATGGTATTTTTGGAGGGTTTATTTATTTATTTATGTCTCATAGTGCTTTGTCTGGGCATTTTTCTTTTCTTTTCTTTTTTCTATTTTTCTTTTATTGAAAATAGATTCTTTTTTCTTTCCTTTTTTTTATTATTAAGAGATTTTCTATTCATTTTACATACCAACCCCAACCAACCCCATCCACAGATTTCTTTCTCCTCCCTCCTCGCACCCTTCAGTCTTCCCCCACAACCCACCTCCAATTCCCACCTCCTCCAAGGCAAGGTCTTCTATGGGGAGTCAGCACAGCCTGATACATTCAGTTGAGGCAGGTCCAAGTCCCTCCTCCCTGCACCAAGGCTGCCCAAAGTATCCCACCACAGGCACTGGGCTCCAAAAAACCAGCTAATGCACCAGGGACGGGTCCTGATCCCACTGCCTGTAGACCCCCTAAATAGTTCAAGCTAAACAACTATCTTGCCCATCCAGAGGGCCTAGTCTAGTACCATGGGGGCTCTTCAGCTATTGGTCGACAGTTCATGTGTTTCCACTAGTTTGGCTAGTCATCTCTGTACATTTTCCCATCATGATCTCTATGTTCCTTGCTCATAGAATCCCTCCTCTCTCTCATTGATTGGACTCCTGGAGCTCGGCCTGGCACCCTGCAAGGATCTCTGCATCTGCTTCCTGGGCATTTTTCTTTTCTTACTCTACAGGTCTTTTGTTTAAATATTTCGGTTTTCAATTTTGTGGAATTTCTATGTTTGCCAGTGTGTGTGTGTGTGTGTGTGTGTGTGTGTGTGTGTGTGTGTGTGTGTGTCTGTATCTATATGTGTTCTCATGCTTCATTGAGTCTTTGTTTCTTTTGTTCTATTCAGGTATTTTTAGTTTTTATTTCTCCTCCTCCTTCTTATTCATGCCTACTTGTTTTCTAATGATAGAAAGTAAGAAAGGGTGTGGATTTGGGGATAGGTAGGTAGGATTAGAACATTAGAGAGGGCAGATATCATACAAGGTTATTGCTTCTTTTAAGGATCTAGATAGTAACATACATAAGATAACAATGCATTAGAAAGTTGAGATCAGAGGACTGATGCCATTTTAAAGGATTGACAGGACTCTTTTGAAAAAACAGAGGGAAGTGTGGATTCAAGGGAATCAGAGTTTACTTAATTTGCTTTAAACTCAGCCAAAACTAGGGATAATATTGTCTTAAGAGAGGATGATTTTGATTGCAGTTACTTCTGTGTAGCTGTGACAAAACATCATGACCAAGACAACTTACAGAAGAAAGAACTTATTTCGCTTACAGTTATAGCAGCTTAGTGTCCATAACAGCTAGCAGAGTGCAGCAGAAGACATGGTAAGTAGGTAGAAGACGTGGTGGCAAAAAACAAAAAGCTAAGAGCACATGTCTTGAACTGCAAGCACAAAGCAGAGAGAGAGAAAAAAAAACTAGAATTATGTAAGATTTTTAATCACAGCCCCAAATGACAGACTTCCTCTGGCAAGGACACACCCTCTAAATCTTCCCAGGCACTTCCACCAACTGGGGGCCAAGTGTTCAAATGTACAAGATTGTGGAGCATATCTCATTCAAATCCTCATAGTCTGATTTTCTACTTTATTGGGAAAAAATCCCTAAGATTGGTATTTATATAACAGCTATTCTATAACGTTCTGTACTTTGTATTTAAAAGACATGGGAAGTGCTCTCATATGGACAGTTCTGCTTCATGAGCACTTAACTGAGGTCATTTGAGGATGATTTGTCTGGAATGTCTAAGGCACCTTTACACACATACTTGTAGGAACATCAAGAAGACTAGGATTCATTGAGTCCTTTTTCTTCTATGTAGTCTCACAGCTTCTCTCATGGTTTATCTATCGTGGTGTTCAGATAATTTATACAAAGACGATGACTGCAAAAGCAAGTTCACAAAGGGCCAAACTGTTACTTTCCAGTGTTTTAAGGCCTTAATCTAAAAGCTAGGTGTACATCACTTCCATTGCTTTCCATTGATCATTTCCAATGCAGACTCTACTCAGATACCAGTCTTCAGTCTCTCTCTCTCTTTCTTCCCTTTCCTCTCTCATTCACTCCACCCTCTCTCTTACTTTATTATAATGGTATAATATAGCCTTACTAATCTCTCTCTGAAATATGGAAGAAATACTAGTTTTCCATAGGCTATTTTGTTTCTTAAATGAGGGAGTGAACAAAAGGCAATGTCTGCATTCTCCATAGATCTATAAGATGCTTTGGGAATAGCTCCTACCTCACTGTTTTGGTTTGTGGTGATATATTGTGTCCCCCAATATATTGTGCACTCCAATAAACATATCTGGGGGTCAGAAAACAGAACAGCCATTCTATTAAACATAGAGTTTAGGCAGTGGTAGCACACGCCTTTAATCCTAGTATTCAGATCTCTGTGAATTCAAGGCCACACTGGGAACAGAGCCAGGTGTGGTGGCATATACCTTTAATCCCAGCATTTGAGATCTCATGTCTTTGCTTGGGAAGGGCACCCACCTTTAATCTCAGGAAGTAATATGGCAGGACACAGAAAGGTATATAAGATGTGAGGAAACAGGAA
The DNA here is from genome assembly GCF_949786415.1 of Peromyscus eremicus. Lineage (NCBI taxonomy): Eukaryota > Metazoa > Chordata > Mammalia > Rodentia > Cricetidae > Peromyscus > Peromyscus eremicus. The sequence goes on from NC_081435.1 coordinate 39,459,516, forward strand.
CTCATGCTTTTGAGGCTGAGGACCAGGAACTAGAGGCTTTTGAGCAACAGTTCAGCTGAGATCCCTTCTAGGTGAGGACTCAGAGGCTTTTAGTCTAAGGAAACAGGATCAGCTGAGAAGTTGGTGAGGTGAGGTTGGCTGTGGTTTGTTCTGCTTCTCTGATCTTTCAGAATTCACTCCAATATCTGGCTCTGGGTTTTGTTTTGTTTTTTTTTAAGACCTTTCAAGATGCATGTTACATTGGTTATTGTTTTTATATGTGCTGCTATCACTCATGAAGTCACTTTTTCCTTTGCTACTATTCAATTAATTCACTCCCCCCCATTTTCATGCTTTTGAATTTTATTTTGGATGAAATAAAATTACAGTATTTTACGTAATTGCAGAGTATTTTAAAGCTTTTTATTGTTGTTCAAAATCTGTAGGATATCCATGTAGCAATAGCATAAAATGTTTTTATATTTTAAGAATATGGATACTAGAACTAGATGGAAATGGACAGAGTAAAGAAAACTCAGTCATAATACAGGTTTTGTGGGAAAGAAGCTTATAACACTAGTAAACAATAATGGTACTCGATTGTATCATATTTGTGTTTAGTTTTAGAAAAAGACATTTGTGAGGATGATATGTGTAGATATAGTTAATTTAATAGCATATAATTTAGTTTTATTTCTGACACATAGAATTTGCATGTTTATAGATGAAGTATAATACCCAATCCAGGGCTTAATAATCAAACCTAAGGAATTATCATTTTCTTTTTCTTGGACACTCCTTCTTTCTTGTTGTTGGTAAAACTCATCATTTGATGGGAGAACTCTTCAACCATAAGTAGCTATTTGTTGTGACTTGCTTAGGTTATGAGAAGTATCTAAACTCTCGATAAATTTTAGTGATTATCTTATCGGTGTGGTTTATTAAATGGGCATTTGTTTGAAAAACAAGAATCAAAGGCACTATGACTTTTTTTTCTGAGCAACTAGAGAAGTAGCACAGTGATTGTGTGCAATAGGGGACATTGTGGGGAGGACATTCAGTGGTTACATTTTGTCTATAAAAATCCGAGTTACTTGTTAGATACCCGAGCAGACAGGGAAGTAGCCTATGAGCTAAATGAGTGGAAAGTTCAAGGAAGTCTGTGCAGAGAGCTATTTATTTATAGATACTATTTGAGTTAATGAAACTAGATGGATTTCACTTAGGGATGAGGGGAGAGGTATAATTACTGAGCCTCTGAGAAGTTCAAATGCTGGTGATTACAGAAATGAGAAGGAGCTAGTAAAGGGACTTTAAAAAGTAGGTCATGAAATAGAATAAGGAGAACAGGACGTCCAGGAATCTAATGAAATATTTGAAGGAATGGGGACCATCTAATTGACATATTCTGTGGATTGTTAGGTACTGAAAATGGAATAGCCATTTGGGGCCTGGAACCCATTGACTTTTATAGGCACAACTTTGCTTCAGTAGGTTAAAAAAGAAAGCCTATGGGAAGTGAAGTGTTCTCATATGAAATGTGAGGAGAACATATAGAGAGAGCCAGTGTGGACAAAGTCCATGATACACTTTCCACTATAGCTGCTGTTTGCCAAAGTGAAATGCCACTCTTGTGCCTTGGCCACCTCTCCAAGTATAGTTAAATAGGAGGCTTTCTTCTACAGCATCAGCTTAGGTGCAACTGTTGAAGTGAATACCTGTGAATTAAAAAAAAATATTGACCAGAACTGTTTCTGGTCGATAATAAGAGATTTCAAACTTTTTGTTGTCTAAATTAACAATGAAGTTGTACAATTAGGAAAATAATTGGAATATACTATTAATTTGTCAGAATTCAAATTATCTTTTAAATACTTCTTAAAGAGAAGCAGAAATATCTTTAATATTTCCTTTCTACATTTGTACATTAACTATGCTGGTTAAAATTGAAAATAAAATATTCATGTTAGACAAAATATAATATTTTCAAGACTTTTTTTATAAAGTGTAATTTTGAAAATTATAATAATCCCTAACTGTACTGGGAAAGCTTTAATAAATTGAACTAGATGAAGCTGAATTGCTGCTTAATGAAAAATAATAGAATAATAGAACAAAGTACATAGAAGGAAATGTGTATGATAGGTAGATCTCTGAGAGAGAGCTTATTTCTAGACTATAATAATTTAAAAATCAATGATAGCACCAACTGATAAAGATAAACCATGTCAAGTTTACAAATGATATGAATAGCCAAGTCACAACAGAGGACACTCAGAGGGCCACAAAATACAAGAGGCTACTCAAGTTCATTAGTCAAAGAAGTACACAAAATTAAAATCACTTTAAATTTTATTTTATTTTTTTCTTTTCCATTCTCTTCTGTTTTCTATTTTAGAAATTGCCACAATGTCTCTCAAGATAAATTGAAATTCATTATGTAGGCCAGACATATAGCTGGCTTTTAACTCACATAATCTTCCTGCCCCAGTCTCATAAGTATTAGAATTACAGTCATCATGAGCCACCACACCTGATTTTTACAGGATTTCTACATGTTCCCCAGAATGATTAAAACAGGAAAACAAATGCTATGGAATATTAGTAAGGGTCAGGAATAATCAGAACTTTTATATACTGTTGGTGAAAATGTAAATTATTTAGGTGCTTTGAAAAGTGTGTTTTAGCATCTACTGAAGCACAAGGAGTATGTTCACTAAGCCCTGCCTGTAGGTGTATGCCTACAAAATATTTTGTTGTTGTAATTACTGTCTGTTGCTTGAGTATTTGTTTAGGCATGTAAACACAACTCTCATCACCCACTAGTGCACTGATGTCAGACAAAAAGAGCAATTCTACCCAAGTGTAACTTGGGGGACCAGTGAACTTGTTGGGGTTACTTAGAAGGAGCGTGGGTGACTGAAAGGCAACTCAAAGCCAGCGTAGCATGGATGAGAACTCATGAAAGCTGTATCAATGTATCACCTCCCTGGCCACCTTGCAGGCAGCTCCCTTGTGGTTTCTACTTCCCTACTAACTATTTGCTGCATCTCCAACTTCAGGCAGGGCCTTGTACATTTTGTAACAGCCATGGTTTCTCAGCCTCATAAATTTCATTAGCTTCCTGGTCTTACTAACCTCCCTCCTTCTTTTAGGAAGTATTGTTTTAATTTGGAGGAAATAGCTGTGTGACAGTATGCAAATGATCATTTACAGAAGGATTATTTAAAACAGTCCAAGACGGGGAGAAACCCAGAGTAATAGCAGAATAGAAAAGTGTGATGAAAGCAATACTTCATAGCAAAGGAATAAATTCGATGCCACAATAGGCATTAATCTTAATAGTTCACTCACTTATCAAGCAAAGTAAGTCAGATATGAAAGGTAAATCAATTCATGTAAAATTGAAAGCATGTTAATGAAGCGAAAGTAGTGCATATGTTCACTCATACCTCTAAGTGTAAACCACAGGATCTTGTTCATGTAATTGCCTCTTGTTGAAGGTTAGATTCCTGGTTGTATTTCAAGGGAAATAGAAGCAGAGAGGCCTGTGGGGGGCCTCTAGAGTTTTGTTCAGAGTCTGTTTCTTAAGCTTCCTGCTCGTTTTGTGGCTGACTTCACTTTGGAATCAATTGTAAGTGTTAAATGTCCTTTTGTGTATTCCTGGTATACAACAATAACAAATACTGTTGAAGGTTACAAAAATTAAGAGAAATTAAGGAAGACTGTTTGCAACTAATATAATGCCCACACTAGCTTTTCCTTGAGAAAAGATGAGTTTCTTAAATAATAAAGTACTTTCTAGTGCTTAAGGAAAAAAAGTCCACTTTATACGCTGCTCTATGTCAGGCCATTTATTATCCTACAAGGAACTTTAATTATACTACTGCCTTATTTTTTCATTTTTATATGGAAAACATATAAAATTATGAATATAAAAATAATGATAAAATAAATATTTAAAATTATTTTTTCTTATTAAGTATTTACTAGAAACTTTTTTTGGGGGGTACTGTGACACTTCCATATAAATTTTGCCTAGTCAGACTTACTGATTAGAATAACACATTTGCATTTTCCTCAAGGGATTTCCTTTTCTCTTCATTTTCATTCTTCCATTTACTTTTTCCTTTGCTCTGCAACCACCACACTGTATCATATCATGAATAGCAAATGTGTCCTTGATATTTAAGTTTGTGGGTTTGATATATAAAAGTTAAACATGAATATTGTGTTTAGATAGTTAGGCATTGGTATAACAAATTTCAAATATGTTCTGTTTTGTTATCATTTAGTAATCAAGGGAGCTATTTAAAAAGAGGTGTGTGTGTGTGTGTGTGTGTGTGTGTGTGTGTGTGTGTGTGTGTGTTTCTGTAACCCAATACTCACATAAATAAGCAGGTCTTCTTTGAGTCCTGTTTCCAAAGATGGACTCATGGGAGCAGATAGCTGTAAAGATGGGCTTGTATCAGGTGTTTGTATTAGGAAATTCAAAGCTTAGCAGAACAATTACAGTGTTAACTTGAATCACACTTCTCAGCAAGCTGCCTGTTTCCTGTCTCCTGCATCCAGGAGTGTCCTTCTGTCTGTGTTCCTTTTCCATTTTATCCACCAAGACCAAATCATTGCAGAATGCTCATTGCCCTTTGCTGTAAGTTCCCAATAACAACCTGATTGCACATACGCTTGTACTTACAAAAGCAAGGTTTTGTGGAACATTACTGTTTTTTTTTTTCTCTAAGCCCCTCAGTGTCACAAAGATAAGAAAAAAATACCTAAGCTACTTATATGTGTCATATATAATACTACTTAAATGGTTATAATTGGATTGGACCAATGTAGTTCTTCACTTCACCTCTGTCAAATAACTATGAATTTTTATATATTGGGTGCCCTCTCAATAGCTTGGTTTACTTAGTTTACAAAGAAAAAAATGTAATATGGTATTTTAGATTTTTCATTATCTTATTTTATTTTTAAATATCTACTGTTCATAAAAACTTACCTTGTACATATTAATTGAGAGCTATAATATGCACTGTGTGAGGCTTAAATAAAGTATAACAATTTTTAATCTCCTTAAATGTTTATCATTTTTGTCTGGCAAAGTTTTCAAAGTCCTTTCTTGTGGCATTTTAAAATGTAGAGTACATTCTTATTTTTCAGAGTCATCATGTTTGATAGTAATAATCCAGAGTCTCTTGCTTCTTTTCAATATTCTGTAGAACTTATTGATTGCACAGTTCCATTTTTCCCAAGGTACTTTTCCCATCCCTTACCCACTGTTACCCTCAATTTCTTTAAAAGCAGTTCCTTTTGAATTCTACATTTCAGTGAGATCACACAGAAATTATCCTCTGTGCCTAGCTTATTTAGTTAAAGAAAATGTGCGGTGTAGTGGGTAGCCATTCCAGCTTTGATCTGGAAGTTCCAACCCCCACTGAGGCTTCGGTAACTGTCACGTCTACAAGGCGGGGCCAAGAGAGGACCCTGAAGACCCGAGATGCACCAGCTCTCTTGGTTCTTGGACCCTGGATGCTGGAGGTAGACCAAGCAGAGTTCTCCGGAGAACACAGCCAGACTGTGCTACACCTTTCCCAGACCCTGTAACCAATCCCTTCACTTGTTAGTTACCCTACAAAATAAACCTCCCTTTTAACTACGTGGAGTGGCCTTAATCATTTCACCCATAGTGTGGTTCTACCTAGGTTTCTATAAATTATAGGGTTCCATTGTGTTTATATCACTGAGATCCCTGAGGAGGATTGCCTGTGTATATTTGCCAGCTTACCTGCTCATCAGTTGATGAACACTTGCACTGTTTCCATTTCTTGGCTCTTTTGAAGAGTGTTGTAATATGAACACGGTACTGAGGATTTCTCTTTTAACATAATGATGTCATTTCCTTGGGTACATGCCCAGGAGTGGGATTGTTGAATGGTGAGGTAGTTCTAATTTTAATTTCTGAGATGCCTCCATATCATTCTGCCTAGTGGCTTTGGTAATTTACAATCCCACCAACAGAATGTAAAAGTACACTTTTCAACACATCCTTTGCATTAATTGCTGACTTTAGGCTTTTAGTTAGCTCTTCTTCAATCTCATTTGGAGTTCAACTTGCATTTCCCTGGTTTGTGATACTGCAGTTTTTATCCTGTGATTAGTGTCTCCACTGTGAGACATCTCTATTTACATCTATTGACCACATTTAAATTAGTTTATATGCTTTTAAGTTTTGTAACTTCCTTTATATCCTGAGTATCAAACCCTTGGCTGATACGCACACTGCAAATATTTTCTTCTACTACACGGGCTGCCTTTGCACTTTTTCCTTGGCTGTGCAGAAATGTTTTCGTTTGATGTAATCCCATTGTTCTCTTTTGACTTTACTTTCCTGTGCTTTTTGGAAGAAAAACAAATTTCAGGATCTATTGTTACACTCTAATCTGCACGGGAGTGATCGTCAGAATGTGTTAATGTTCTTATGAAAATTACACATTTTCTTTAGGCTGTGCCCAAAGGTAATATGCTTTCCACTTGGCATAGTGTGCATTAGGGCCAAGCTATGACTCTTTTGCACTTATGTTTTAGTACTTGACTATAACGCTGTAATGTCATATTCAATGTGGCAGTGTGACAGGGTTATGGGGTGTCTAGATACAAATACTGTCTTGAGTGTGTTTATGAGACTGTTTTGTGTGAGATTTAACAGTTGAGCTGGTAGACTGAGTAAAGCATATTGCCCATCCTAATTTCCAGGCTTTCCCTCTTTATGTCAAAATCCTTAAGAGAATAAAATGTGCGAGCTTAGGTGAGCAGGAGTGAAGGCCTGCCTGACTGCCCCACAGGACCTTTCTTTTCCTGCCGTTAGAATCAAATGGAAACAACAACTATTCTTGAGTTTGACACTGCTTTATTTTTGTATTTTGCTTTTTTTTGTTGTTGTTGGAATCCAATGTTATTAATTCTCCTGGTTTTCAAGTCTTCAGACTCTGTAGACTCACACCACCACATCTATTGTGTGCGTATAAACACAGATACATAAATAAATGTGCATGCTTATAAGTTTTCACTTTTCATTTTTCTCCTAGAATTCTTATAAACCACTTTAAAAATACATATTTTTTTTATGTTGAGAGACTTACTTCCAGGAAATGGTTAAATGGGAGTAAATGATTACATAATCTTGTGAGTTCACATTAAATATGATTCACATGAAACTATATATAGCCATGTATACAGATAAAAGCAAAATGTTTTCCAAGGATGTTCTTTGAAATTTTAACAGGGATATTGAAGCACAAAGAGTTTTGTATTTTTATCTAAATGTTGTGTTTGAAGTCTTGCTATGCTCATGTTAAGAAATCACTAACATGAAATCTCAGTTAGTAAGGGCTATAAACTCTGAAATATTTGGAAAAAAAAAAGAAAAAAGTCCTAGAGAGAAAGAGAGAGAGAGGTGGTGGGGAGTTAGCCTTTCACTGAGGTCTAGAAGGTGAGCTGGGCAAGCCTTCATTCCCATAGGATATAAACTGGTTGCAGGGTAGTTAGTTCAGTTTCCAGAAAATGAAATAGCAAAGAAATAATACCAATATCTTCTTCAAGATAGATTTCACTTCCACAGGTTTCTGTGCTGTGATTATTTATTTTTTAGATTTTATAAACATATGAAAAGTCTTGCAAAAGCATCACACATCAAAATCAAGCAGACCCCAAATCTACATGACCCAATGAACTTCTATACAAGTAGGATAGGAATTTGGAACAGACACTGTGGAACTTCACATTTTTAAATTTTATACTTTCAGTATCTAATATACCTTATACACTAATCTTTCGAGAAGTAGATAATTTTCTGATATTTGGGGAAACCCCAAGTTATGAATGCTGCTTTCCTGCAGAACACTCTTAAAAACCTTTCACACCAGTCAGTGAAGTCTGAAAGGCTGCATAGATGTGTGCTTTGGTTAGGTAATGTATGCTGTGCCTTCTGTCTCTGTTTACCGTGGGTCACATGAGAAGTGGGAGATGACAAAGCACTTGTACTTTTATTACATGTGGGCTACAGGTCAGGTGTAATAGGAAGACCTTTATTTCTGTGAACTCACTTGATTTTCCTGAGAATCGGAGTTGGAGATGACATCATTATGCGAGTCTTACAGACCGGAACTACGTTCACACTGTTAGAAAATGATTGAAATATCATGTAAAGCCAGCCATTTTGGACTAAATAGACCAAACCTTAATTAATGTGGTAACTTACAAAGGGAAGAAACAGAAGAGAGAAGGGATGAAGAAAACAAGAAGGGAGAATTAAATTAACAACTGCTTAGTATGAGGAGAGACATTGCTCTAAAAATACTCTGAAAAATAGCAAAAAAGTAAAAGAAAAAAAAAAGTTAGTTATAACCCCTAAATCTAAAGACCCCTTCATTTTCCCTTTGTTATTATGCAGCTCATACATTCATGTTATTATAAAGCTGTCCTCAGGAATTTTCTGGTACCATGATTCAGTGTAAATAATCTACTATTGTACAAAATTACACTGAGTAATTGAGTTATAATTACAGTAACATTATCTTCATTACTGGCATGTGCCTGTCACTGTGATATACAGAACAGATGGAGACACCAGTGGAGTATTTTTTCTAAAATTTGGGGTAATCTTTCTCCTCTAAGTATCTATTTTACATGAAACTTGGTATTATTTCTTCATAGTATGTGAAGAGGTGACTCGGTTCAATATTTGCCTGGTATGCTCTGGCTTCAGCCTCCAATATTACGAAACCAAACAAAAAGTAGTTATAACTGTTCACCCTTTACGTTACAATTCAGCTCTTAAAAAGTTATCTATCCTTGTGGTGTGGTTGAGCATTCCTTGGATATATACCCAAGAGTGGTATGGCTGGGTCTTGAAGGAGGTTGATTGCCAATTTTCTAAGAAAGCACCATATTGATTTCCAAAGTGACCGTATAATTTTGCCTTCCCACCAACAGTGTAGGAATGTTCCTCTTGCTCCACATCCTCTCCAACATAAGCTGTCTTCAGTGTTTTCGATCTTAGCCATTCTCATGGGTGTAAGATGGTATCTCAGAGTCATTTTTCATTTCCCTGATGATTAAGGATGATGAGCAATTCCTTAAATGCCTTCCAGCCACTTGAGCTTCTTCTGTTAAGAATACTCTGTTTAGCTCTATAGCCCATTTTTAAATTGGACTGTTGGTTATTTTGATGTCTAATTTCTTGAGTTCTTTATATATTCTGGAGATCAGCCCTCTGTCAGATGTAGGGTTGGTGAAGATCTTTTCCCATTCTGTAGGCTGTCCTTTTGTCTTATTGACCGTGTCCTTTGCCGTACAAAAGCTTCTCTGTTTCAAGAGGTCTCATTTATTAATTGTTTCTCTCAGTGTCTGTGCTACTGGTGTTATATTTAGGAAGTGATCTCCAGTGCCAATGCGTTCAAGACTACTTCCTACTTTCTCTTCTATCAGGTACAGAGTAACTGGACTTATGTTGAGATCTTTGATCCACTTGGACTTACGTTTTATTATTTGTAATAGCCAGAACCTGGAAACAACCTAGATACCCTTCAGCTGAAGAATGGATAAATAAAATGTGGTACATATACATAATGGAGTACTACTCAGCAGAGAAAAACAATGACATCATGAGGTTTGTGGGCAAATGGATGGAACTAGAAAATATCATCCTGAGTGAGGTAACCCAGACTCAGAAAGACAAACATGGTATGTACTCACTCATAAGTGGATACTAGATATAAGCAAAGGATAACCAGACTGCAACTCACAACTCCAGGGAGGCTACCTAGTAAAGAGGACCCTAAGAAAGATACAGGGATCATCCAGCCACAGAGAAATGGATGAGATCTACATAAGCAAACTGGGGATGACAGGGTTAATGTGGGGCAAGAGTCGGGGGAAAGCAAGCTTAGGGGAGCGAGAGGTCCCAGCTAGATCAGAAACAGAGTGGGAGAAAAAGGAAAGAGACACCATGATAAATGAAGACCCCATAGGAATAGGAAGAAGCAGAGTGCTAGAGAGGTCCCCAGAAATTCACAGATACTTCCACTATAGACTACTGGCAATGTCAAGAGAGTGCATGAGTGGACCTGCTCTGGTGATCGATGGCCACACACCCTGACTGTCATGATAGAACACTCATCCAGTGTCTGATGGAAGCAGATGCAGAGATCCACGGCCAAACCCCATGAGTCCAACTGATAAGAGAGAGGAGGGATCGTATGAGCAAGAGATATGGAGACCATGATTGGAAAAAGCACAGGGACAAATAGCCAAACTAGCGGAAACATATGAACTGTGAACCAATAGCTGAGGAGCCCCCATGGAACTGGACCAGACCCTCTGGATAAGTGAGACAGTTGATGAGCTTGAACTGTTTAGGAGGCTCCCAGGCAGTGGAACTGGGACCTGTCCTTGGTGCATGAGCTGGCTTTTTGGAACCTAGGGCCTAAGCTGAGACACTTTGCTCAGCCTTGGTGCAGGGAGGAGGGCACTGGACCTGCCTCAACTGAGTCTACCAGGCTGGGCTGAATCCTCAGGGGAGACCTTGCCTTGGAAGAGGTGGGAATGGGGAATGAATTGGGGGCGGGGGAGACTGGGGGGTGGGAGGAGGGAGGACAGCGGAATCCGTGGCTAATATGTAAAATTAAATTAATTACAAAATAAATATATTTATTAAAAAAAGTTACCTGTCATTGGCTTTTAAGACAAAATATCTCTATGTGATTTTCTGGAGGACTGTATCCTACTAGGAGCTCAGATTGCTGGGATCACTCTTTTTTTTAGCCACAGTGCGTACATTTGCCAAGTCGTTTTTTCTTTTTCTTTCTTCACACTCTCCCCTGTCATTTCAAGAATGTCCTGTAATGATACTGATTAGAACCATTCTGACAGAGATTAACTTTTCACAAAGTAAGCATTATGTTTATGAACCTTTCATTTTGTATAATATCCTCACCTGCAGATTACCAAGGCTTCCATTATCCCCTCCCTTCCTGCAAATCTTCTCCTGCAACTGGGTGTTAAGATCATCACCAGTCTTGGCCCTCTGGAGAACAGAGACTGACAGAAGTTGCTTTGTTTTTATTCTTTCAACACCTTGAGAGGAGCTGGAGACTGCACTTCTCTCAGGGAGGAGTTTGTTCGCTGAGCTTCTGGCAGATGCAGTTCTGGTTCACAAAATCACTTTTCTAGTTAAGCTATTATCACATGACCTTTCAGTTTTCCATACATTTCGTCAGAATATGTTCTGCACAGGTGCTGGGAACCCATCACTTTTCCTTACTTGATCATAAATCATAGTTATGTCTTGAATTTGATTATCTCCTTTTGCCCTTCAAATCAATCATTTACAAGTTTGTGTTCTCAATTTATCTGTGCATAATCATATATAATTGGCATTAGGTGACTGGGCACAATGGTATGGTAGATTAAGGGACCATGAGAGATCATCTTTACTACTTATCTTTACAATTGTAGATTTAATTCAATTTATATTATAGAGACACTTCAGTTGATACTTTTCTTTCATTCCCATGGCAACCTTACTAACAAGGTACAATTATTCCCTTTAGAGATAGTAGAACTCAAACATAGATTAAAATATAAATTCTAGCCTGGAAAGGAAGTTGAGTTATATTGGCCTCAGGAGTACACTATTTATTGGATTGGAATGGCTTGTGGAATGTCTGTGGACATATTTGTTGGTGAGTAGATAGATTCTGTGGATGTTAAGATGAGCCATTGGGCCTGTGTGGTGGAGCATTTGCATAGCACTCATACATCCATAGGTTCTAGGTTCAATGCTCAGCACTTAGATAAAAGAAAAAAAAAACCAAGGAAGATAGTGATGAGTTACAGGTTTAAAGAGAGATTTGAAAAGAACTATAGAGTGAGGGAACAAAGCTGCATTTCAAAGAGATGGGTTCCTAACTCAAAGTATTTGAATGGAATTGAGTTTGGGTTTTATAGACCAGTGCATTTTTTAACCAAAAATAATTTATATTTCATTAAAAAGAAAAAAGAAAAACTTAAACTAAAATGAAATAACAAAACAGCAGTACCTGTGCACTACCAAATCCTGCCAGAGAGAAGTAGCTGAATATGTAGAAAAAATATTGCAGAGAACTTCAGAGATAACCTGGATGATTTCATCAGCAGGAATGTAGAATATCCTTTTTCAGATTATTTTACAATCTTCCATGATGGTAATATTAGCTGTAGGAATGTGAAATGCACAGTTGATATTATCTGCCAATAAAAAAGCATTCATAAGGTATAGGACACCTCAGAATTCTTTAATTCTAGTTGTAAATTGATGTTCCAAAGTCCAAGCAGACTTCCAGATCCATACTGTTTGTCTATTGATACCTAAAAAGTCATCCTGTGATCTGTTGGTTTAAACATAACAACAATAATCTCTTATTTCTATTATTATCATGATTTCCAGAAACTCAAATGTTAAGGGTTTAGAATTATCTGTGTTCTTATTTCATCACAAAATTGCAAGGTCTGATGTGGATCTTGTGTGAAATATGTGTGTGGGGCATCTGCAGGTAGCTTGTGTTTACCTACAATGTGATAGCTGGATTATAATGACAAGTGCCTTAAAAGAGTGAGCCCGTGAAAAATCACGTGACCTTTTCACATTCTAATATCAGACTCTACTCAGCATCACTTCCTCTGCGTTTTTTATTTTTTTAGTAGAGACAGCTACAAAGTTCTACCCATGTGTCTTAGTGATTCTATTGCTGTGAGTAGACACTGTAACCACTCTGCATCCCCAGGTCTGATGTCAAAGCCATCTCCAGCTCTCCAACTCCTTTCAGCTTTATTGACTGCAATACACTTTCTTTCTCTTGGGCTGGTTCCACTGCCTGTTAGCAGCTTTCCTCAGCAGATATCCCACAACTCTGCATCTCCATCATCTTGGGTTCTCCAAGGCAATGCAGGTTTAACCTTCACATTTTCACACAATGGCCTCTCTCTAGGCCTCCATACACCACACCAAGTTTCAGGAGAAAAGACCTACACATTTTCACACAATGGCCTCTCAATAGGCCTCCATACACCACACCAAGTTTCAGGAGAAAAGACCTATGGAGCTCACTTTTCACTGTAGGATTTCTAAATGCTACATTTTAATAGGAACACTGAAGGTGAGATGCCTGGCATAAGACTCTCTCTCTCTGTGTGTGTGTGTGTGTGTGTGTGTGTGTGTGTGTGTGTGTGTGTGTGTGTGTGTGGCGTGTGTCACCATGCTTGGAAAATACAATCTGTCATTCCATCTGAGAGTTCTAAAAATTACCAAGACCTGGCCACAAGGTAGGAAGCAATGAGTCACATTAACCTCCTGGAGGTATTTTATTAAGCACATCAGGGGTTACCACAAGGGGAGACTTTATCCTGTCTCTCTTATACTGATGAATATTTGTACTGCAAATCCTCAGGAAATTCTGATGGGTTAGATTGCCAAGTCTAAGCTTAGTTGCCTGATGTACGGGCAGCTTCCCTAGTTAATGCATGCACAGAAAATACTAGCTCCTGAGTGCCGACTACCCAGGCTGTAGGCTGTCTCTAGTTGTGTGATGCTATGAAGGCTCTCAGACACAATGGCTGTCATCATTCAGGTGACTGACCCAGGCTGCCTCAGGGGTTCCCGAGATTTTCAGGCATTGCAAAGATGCCCTGACTTTTATTGACTTATTTAATACTTACTAAATATTTGTTATGGGTCAATCACTGTGTCTTATGATCAAAATGTAAAGATCAGCAATGATCTAGGAATCTATCTTCTAAGGAAAATAGAGGTGTACACAAGTCATTTTGTGATGTGATAGGAAATAGAAAAAAAATAGGTACCTTTTAATATCTCCCCCCAAATAATGACATTATATTATGAATCCATCAAAGGATTAGTCCAATGATTAGACTAGAGTCTTCAGGATCTGATCAATTCCCAAAAACCCATAGACTGGCAACCAAACCTTACCATCCGAGTCTTTTGGGGAGATATTTCATGTCTGAACCATGCCAGAAAATTCCAGAAAATGAAAAATCAGTTGGCCTTAAAATTATTTGCTGTTCTAAAACATGAAAAATTTTTGCTCCTTTCCATTCATCCCCACCCTATGTAGGAATTATCTTTGTCCAGGGATTCCACATTGTATATGCTATCAGTCCTATAGTCATTTAATAGCTCTTTTGGCTATCAGATTTTCATTCACAGTATTTGTGGTAGTTCTAATGAAAACAGCCCCCATGGGCTCATATATTTGATTGCCTGATTACCAGGGAGTGGATCTATTAGGAGGTGTGGCCTTGTTGGAGGAAGTGTGTCACTGAGGGTAGGCTTTCAAATTTCAAATGCCTAATGTCTCTCTTTCCACTAACTGCTGATCTGGATATAGAACTGTCAGCTACCTGTCCAGCACCATGTCTGCCTGTATGCCTCCATGCTTCCTACTATGATGAAAATGTACTAAACCTCTGAACCTGTAAGCAAGCCCCAATTAAATGCTTTTCTTTTACATGAGTTGGCATGGTCGTGGTGGTTCATCACAATAATAGCAACCCTAAATAAGACAGTATTGCAAAGCTGTATTCAAGTAACCTTAATTTTACTTAATAATGGCTCCAAAGCACAAGAGTAGTCATGCTGGCAATTTTGAAATGCCAAAGGAAAAGATGTAAAATTCTTTAATTAAGTGAGCAGATGGAAGTTTTTAATTTAATAAAAAAGACATTACATATTCAAAGTGGTAAAAGCATACAAAAAGCATGGAACTTGCATTCATGGAATTATGAAAAGGAAAGAAAGCCATGTGCTTCTTTTACTTTTGCATCCTCAGCTGCAAAAGTTTCAGGCACAGCAAGTGATAAGCAGTCAGTAAAGATAACATTAAATTATTGAGTGTGTTACTATCTGTGGTACCATGAATTCCTTGTAGGTTTTGGAACCCACCCTGTAATTAGAAGCTGGGAGGTAATGTAGCATCTAGGACATAGAGGAATAGCTTATTGTTTATTCTTTAAAAGTGCTACCTGAACTAAATAGAAAACTCAATGGCTTCATTTTCCCGAGTTCTGGTTTAGAGTCTGACTAAGCAAATTTTATAAGAAGACATTAACATTTATAAAACTTATGAATAGGAAAGAATCTTAGAGGTCAGGTCATTGTTATACAGCCCTAGTTAAGTATGGGCTAATAAACTGGTTTATGAAGTAAAAGTATCTATACTTGAGCAACAGACTGAAGTTAATTGCTATTTTTCTTGCCTTTATTCTTGAATTTTAAAACATTTTTATGAATGCTGTTTGAATTTATTATACTGCATTTATTGCATTTTTTTACTTACTAGACAATATGAAATTTGATGCTTAAGCAAAGTTTTTAAATATACACTGAGCAGATTGTCTCCATTTTATAGTGGACTCTGTGTATTTTAGGTGGCCTTTCGGTAGCGCACTGATGGAACATTTAGCAATTTCTGAAACCAGAAATATTTTTTTCCTGGCTTGCGATTTCAAATATAATGTTTAAGATCAAGAAAACGGCTTGTAAAATAGTAGTATTCTGTGTCTGTCACTTGTATCCCATGCAGGGGGATCCTTTAAAGCCCAGCTTCTTAAACTGTATAGGTCAGCACCTCACAGGAGTCCTTAACTGGATGTGAGGCCATGAAGAACTTGGCAATGGTAAAAAGTTCCTGGCTGCACAGTGACCAAAAATCAATTGAAGATCAAAGACACAATGAATTTCTGGAAGCCTGTGACTGTGTTGCATCACACAACTTCACAACAACGTTAGTTCTGAACACAGATTACATGCTCAGCCCTAAATGTGCTGCCATGCCAAGGGACGTGAGCTCTGCCTGAAACATCTCAACTCTGAGTATTTACTAATTGCAAAGTTCAAATAAGGTTTTTTTTTACATCTGCCTACTGTAATTCCTCAGCATGTAATGAATTAGTAAAACCTTTGGCTACATTATTTTAGAATATTTGATTTTTAAAGTTACTTTTTCAGTTCCTGATTCAAATTTCATAAATTATTAAATGAATTTTTTAAGGTCTAGGACAAAATTCCCAGCAATATCTCAAAAGCCCCAAACATGATTCTGCCTTTTGCCCTATATAAATATGTTTATTTTTATATGTGGTAGTTCTTTGAGAGTTTCATACAACATGTTTTGGTCATATGTACCCCATCCCCCATCTCTTTCCAGATCTATCTCCCTCCCCACTCACCCAACTTTGTGTCTCTTTTTCTTTTTTTCTCATCAAAGTCAAATTAATACCACTCAAATATTCTTGGATGTGTGGTCTTCTACTGGAGCATGATTGACTTGCCAGGGTCTATATTCTTATAGGAAATAGTTTCTCAGGCAACAGTTGCCAGTAGCATGCCAGTTAGGGATGAGATTTTGTGCCCGACTCCCACCGGCATGCTGGAATTTGGTCTGGCTTAGGCTTGCATAGGTTTTGTGCATACAGATGAAACCATGTGTATGTTCATATGAGCAGTTTCCCAGCTGTGTCCCAAAGACACCATTTTTTCATAGCCATCCACCACCTCTAGCTCTTCTGCTCAGTCTGTCCCCTCTTTTACAATGATTCCTGAGCCTTGGGAGGAAGAGGTGAGACACAGACATTCCATTCAGAGCTGAGCATTCTGCAGTCTCTTATTCTCAACGACTTGACCAGTTCTTGGTCTCTGTTTTTATCACTCTCAGCTGCAAATAGAACCTTCTTAGTTGAGGGCTGAGGGATGCATTGATTTATGGTTAAGTCAATAGGAGTCCATTTACTACTATGGTTCTTTAGCAAAATAATAGTAGTAAGTTCTTCACTATGGCCTACAAACTGTCTAGCCAGTGAAGTTTCCATCACTGGTTAATATAAAATAAAAATATTGGCAAACTTTGAAAACTGAATAGTTAGCCAAGTTTTAATTCTTTGTAAAATAAATAAGAATATCCATCAAGTAGGCATGCAGATTTGCTTTCATCTTTTAAAATTATAAAATTATATCAACACTAAAGAATTGCTTTAAATAATCTCCATATGATTTGCTATCAGTAAATGCTTAATTTCTCTCTATTTTTTTATTTTATTTTACAATACAATTCAGTTCTACATATCAGCCATGGATTCCCTTGTTCTCTCCCCTCCCGGCCCCCCTCCTCTTCCCCCCAGCCCACCCCCCCCCCATTCCCACCTCCTCCAGGGCAAAGCCTCCCCCGAGGACTGAGGTCAACCTGGTAGACTCAGTCCAGGCAGGCCCAGTCCCCTCCTCCCAGGCCGAGCCAAGCGACCCTGCATAAGCCCCAGATTTCAAACAGCCAACTCATGCAATGAGCACAGGACCCGGTCCCACTGCCTGGGTGCCTCCCAAACACATCAAGCCAATCAATTGTCTCACCCATTCAGAGGGCCTGATCCAGTTGTGGGCCCCTCAGCCATTGGTTCATAGTTCATGTGTTTCCATTCATTTGGTTATTTGTCCCTGTTCTTTATCCAACCTTGGTCTCAACAATTCTCACTCATATAAACCTTCATCTTTCTCTCTAATTGGACTCTCAGAGCTCCACCCGGGGCCTAGCCGGTGGATCTCTGCATCCAGATCCCTCAGTCATTGGATGGAGTTTCTAGCACAACAATTAGGGTGTTTGGCCATCCCATCACCAGAGTAGGTCAGTTCGGGCTGTCTCTCGACCATTGCCAGCAGTCTGTTGTGGGGGTATCTTTGTGGATTTCTGTGGGCCTCTCTATATACATACATATGTAGGCTTTGGTGGTTTGAATGAGAATCTCTCTCATAGGTGTATATATTTGAATACTTGGTGCTCAGTTCCTGGAACTGTTTTAACAGAATTACAAGGTGTGGCCTTGCTGGAGGAGGTGTGTCGCTGTGGATGGGCTTTGAGGTTTCAAAGGCCCATCCTTTTCACAGTTAGATCTCTTTGTTTCTGGGGTGTGTTTCAAGGTGTAAGCTCTCAACATTTGCTTCAGAACCATGCCTGCCTTCCTCTGCCATGATCCCTGCTGTAATGGTCATGGACTCTAACCTTCTGAAACCGTAAGCACCCTCAAAGGTTTTCTTTTATTGTCTTGGTGTTTTATCAGAGCCGTAGAGAAATAACTGATACATAGGTTTATATAAGATTTACTCAGACCAAAAGGGTTGCAAGTGGGAAAAGCTTACAGAGTCATTGCTGTGTGCTGTCCTGTGTCTTCTTCCCAGCCCTCCTGTGAGATGGCTGGTGCAAGGGAACAGCCAAGACTGTAGACACAGCGTGATAGCCATTCCACCCAGCAGAGACACTTTCTAACGGGACCGACTCAGCAGCTGTTTTCAGACTCTCAGAAGGACTTTTTCTCAGAAGAGTAGCTAGGAGGAGATGGAGGGCAAACTGGAAAAGCAATGCATTCTATTTCAGTTGAAAAAAAAAGTGAAAATTATAAAAATATAACGAAATTAAGAGTGAAAAAGATCACTTCTCACAAAAACAGCAAAGAAATTTCCTCTTTTCCATGTGCAAGGAAAGGCCCAATTGCTTAAAACCATATAAAAGGTCAACAAGCTTTGAAATACTACAGGGAAATAAAACAGATATGGGAGTCTAGCACAGTGCATGCCTTTTTTTTATGAAAATGGGCACACTGCTGACCATTAAATTTAAAGTGCGTGGAACAACAGCATTCACCTACACCTAGCATAAGAGAATTTCATAAGAGAATTTCACTGATGTGACCAGTGAAGGAAAGTGTATCCCTGTTTGGTTAAGATTATTTAAAGTTCTAGTCTGTTTCCTTGCTCTTTCCTATTCCTTATAGGTACATACTGTAGGTTAATTTATTGTCTCCCATATTATGTATTGGATTATGAACTTCATCTATAGTAATAAATATTTGAAGTTAATATTTCAAGATAACTGTGTGTTTCAGATGCATGTAAGCACTGTATATTGAGGTTTTTTTTTTTTTTTTTTTTTTTTTTTTTTTTTTTTTTTTTTTTTTTTTTTAGGATTCCTGCTGCCACCTGGCTTACTCTGTAGAGAAATAATGTACAAAATACTTTTAATTAGCTTATAAAATTATTTTAGTATTAAAAATAATATGCCTAACTATTGTAAGAAATAATAGACCAGGTACTTCTGCCTTAAGAAGAATAGGTAATCAATCTACTAAGAGGAAATAGATTATAGTATAATCCTTGTTTAAACTCTAATACTAAATACCTATCTAAAATGATATTGAAATACTATATGTCTCAATTATATTTTTGAATGTGAATTTCGTAATTTGTACTTAAAATTCTGACAATGTACTCATCTGCTGTTCAGTCATCCTGATTTAACTCTTTCTGTTTCTTTACTTAAAATAGTAGACCAGTGTCAATCGCAGTGGCCTGCATCTTTAATACTAGTCCTTAGGAAGTTGAGGTAGCAAGCTGAAAAGGTCAGTGCTTGCCTGGGCTACACTGTGACACCCTATCTCAAACAAAACACAAAAAACTGGGCAGAAGTAAAATTGTAAAACAACCAGCATTTTCATTTTCCTCTATCTAAAATAGGATTCAAACTATTCATATTAAAACCCAGTGCTAATAAGCTTCTTGTCAATGGAGAAGAGTTCCAGTACACTTCCTGGCTTAGAATATTTGACTTCAATTTCCTCTCTCTAATGTAACTTTAAACTCTTTAACTGCTCTGATTCAGTTTTACTAGTGTGAAATAGATATAATAATAAGACCCATTTTATAGGTTTAAATGAGTAAGCATATTTTAATAGACATTAAAAGTTAAGATCATTGACCTGATTCAAGGCTTTTTAGTGTCTAATTTGGAGGTACTCTCTGAAATATTTTTTCTGCCTAAAAAAAAAAAAAATGTGTCTTCAAATTGGCAAGGAAGAGTGCCTAGTTTCTGAGAGATTTCTGTGTGTAGCACAAATCCTAATTGATCTTAATAAAAACCTGGAGTAAATGCTGAAAGATCAGAGAAGCAGAACAGTCAGCCACTAGAGGTCTTACCTCTACTGAACCCTCAGTCTGAAAGAGACTGAGCTCCTATCTCCTCTCACCTTATATTCCTTTCTCTGCCCAGCCATATCACTTCCTGTCTCAACCTCTCTAGTGCTGGGAATAAAGGTGTGAGATCCCAAGGGCTGGGATCAAAGTTGTGTGCCACCATTGCCTGGCTTTGTTTCTCTTTTAGACTGGTCCAATCTTGTGTATCCTAGGGTGGCCTTGAACTCACAGAGATTTGTCTGCCTCTGCCTCCAGACTGCTGGGATTAAAGGTATGTGTGCCACCACTGCCTGGCCTCTATGGCTAACTAGTGGCTTAGCTCTGTACTCTGATTATTTGTAAGATCACAAACAAAATATCACCACACTTATCGGCTCCAAACTTCTTACTTTCCCCAAGGCCACTCCAATTCCTTACAATGCTTTCTATTTAATTTTCAGTTATCATCATCCATTTATATATTCTGTAACCCACTTCAGCCATAGGATAACCAAGAATAGGCAACCTGATGCAAGTTTTGTTGTTTTCTCACAAGCGTTGTCTGTAGCTGTGGATCTAGCATACCGGTGCTTTGACCAGGGGGGAAAAGGGCATGATGGAAAAACAAATTCTCTTCTCAAGAAGATAGCTTAGAAACAAGAATAGTTTTCCATATATTTTTATAACAATATCATCCGTGCCATTTTTCTCTATTCGAAAGCATATGATTGATTTTCTTTTAAATTTATTCCATATTTTGAGGGAGTTCCTTTTGAGTAGTGTTTGTTTTCTAGGAGGGCATTTCCATATGTTAGACTGTCTCAAGTTTCTATAACTGAGGCTAGCGTCGGTATCTATAACTGGAGAGATGGCTCAGTAATGAAGAGCACTCACTGGCTGTGCTTCCAGAGGGCCTTGGTTTGATTCCCAGTACTCGTGTGGTGGCTCACAGCCATCTGTTACTTCAGGGGATCTGATATCCTCGTATGGCCTCCAGGAACACACATGATGCGCAGACATGCATGCAGCCCAAGCACCCACACAAGAATAAACATAAACAAATAAAAAGTTATTTTAAAAAAGAAATGAGACTAGAAAGTGAAGAAGGTCAAAGCAAAAAGCCAATGCCTGGCTCATGAGAGAATTCACCAAAAGTTTGCTGTTATTAGTATTAATAATATTAATATTAGTATTGATATGACTATATGTATCAATTATGATTATCCATCACAGTTCTGGCATATAGTTCTGCAAAATGAAGAAAAAGCCTTGTTCTTTGTTACATGTTGTATTATTTAGATTTAATCAGCTTTCTAGACTCTTCTGATACCATTAAATAACAATACTGTTTTATAGTTTTTATAGTAACTCCTTGAATTGCAAGAATTTTCTGCAAAAAAAAGTATTTACATCAAAACATGTTCACACACAAACATACGTCCATAGATACATATATCCATACACACACATATAGCTCTTTGTGCTCTCATGCCACAATCATAGCTTTAAGGATCTACAAGGGATGGGGAAATGCTCAGTGAATTTCTTACCATAGAACAACAAATTGTTGTTGAATTGCGTTTCCCAGCACTTCCATGAAAAGCCAGGCATAGACAGTCACATCTGTAAATGCAATGCTTGAAAGAGGGAGACAGGCTAGCTCTTGGGTAGTGCTTAGATTGCCCAACCACTTGACAAGCTTCAAATTTAGTGAAACAGTGTGTCTTAAAAATATGAACAATCACAAACAAACAAACAAATAAGACAAACAGAAACAAAACACAGAGAGATACTAAAGTAGACACGGAATGTCAACCTCTGGTCTCTAAACACAAGCACACACAATTGCACACACACCACATGCAGGCACACATATTCATGTGCACCTACATATGCCACACAGAAACACCCCTGCTGGCCAAAAAAGACTATACGTAATTTTTTATAAATGCATGTACCCAAATTAAATTATGATGGAGTTCCTTGAACTCTTGGTATTGTAAATGATCTGTACTTTTTTTTCTTTTTTTAATTATTTTTTTATTAAGGAATTTTTAAAATTCATTTTACATACCAATCAAAGATCCCCCTCTTGTACCTCCTTCTGCCGCTCCCACTTTCCCCCCCAAACCCACCCTCATTCCCTCCTCCAACAACGTAAGGTCTCCCATGGGGAGAAAAGCCTGATACATTCAGTTGAGGCAGGTCCAAGCCCGCTCCCCCTTCATCAAGGCTGTGCAAGATGTCCCACCATAGGTAGTGGGCTCCAAAAAGCCAGCTCATGCACCAGGGATGGATCCTGATCCTACTGCCAGGGGGTCCCTTAAGCAGATCAAGCTACACAACTGTCTCACTTATGCAGAGGGCCTAGTCCAGTGCCATGGAACTCCACAGATGTTGGTCTATAGTTCATGAGTTCCTACTAGTTACTAATTTGCAGGCAAATGGATGGAACCAGAAAATATCATCCTGAGTGAGGTAACCCAGACTCAGAAGGACAAGCATGGTATGTACTCACTCATAAGAGGATACTAGTTGTAAAACAAAGGACAACCAGGCTACAACCCATAGCTCCAGAGAAGCTAGCTAACAAAGAGGACCCTAAGAGGGATGCATGGATTGCCCTGGGAAGGGGAAATACATGAGTCTCCATGAGCAAACTGGGGATGCGGGGGCAATGGAGGGTAGGGAATGGGGGATGAGAACATGACCTGTACGTTATAAAGTCAAATATGAACTGGATTTTTTTATTCAGTTGATTTAGTAAATTCAAAAAGTTGTTCTGTTAGTTATTCTTTTGTTTTATGAGTTGCATGTGTAATAACTTCACATTTTCCATAGTAGCATGCATTGTCAAAACATCTAGGGTATGTAAATAGCACTGATGGATGCAATTTTCACAATCATGGAAACTGTTGGATAATATCATGTTAAGAATAACTTCAAGATAGCAAACTCAGAGATTAACAGTTTAACTAACATGTGTAAAGAACTCAGGATTCCTTATTTTGAATTGCATTTATACACATTAAAATGTTTTGATTCTCTTCTGAAACTCTCTAAAACCGCAGCTTTGTTGGAGTAATTTATGTGTTCACTTGCTGCAGATGAGAAGAAAGGGCAAACTTTGCTGCCATAGCCTTTATTTCGCATGCAATCCAACAGCTTGAACGTTTATGTGGCATTTTGGCTGTCTATCACTTTAATCATCAAATCATCAGAAAAGATAAACTAGCATAACCAGACATTTTATGCTGTTATAATTTTGTCATAGATGATAATGAAGGTGTCATCTCATCTCATCTTCCCATAAATTTTGCTAACAAAGTTACTTGGTTGAAGTCACTATACATTTCCACAGCATTATCTTTCAAGTATACATTTCTGAAGGAAAAAGATTATTCTTAATGTTGTGTATAAGTACTTGTGGGTTTGGAGAACAAAATTCAAAGTATGTTTCAAGGTGAAGTATTCTGATCACTGGGTTTATAAGTAAAGGCTCTGATTTGAATTGATGGAAGACTCAGCTTAGTTGTAAAGTACTGGGGGCCCAGGTAATTTCTTTCTGTTCTGCTTTCAAAGAAAAGGCATCATTTAACCCAACACCTTTCTAGAACTGTGTGAATCTTAGTAAATCAGTTTTCTTTTTATTGTGATTTTAAGAACATAGACAGAGGCAGGAAACAGTTACAGCTTCATTTTTTTAAAAAAAAATGTGCAGAATGTAGATGCTTTTTAAGTGCGTGAAAATAGAAAGAGGACTATTTGGGACAAACAAGGGAATTGGGAAATGGGGAAAAAGGGAAGATGGGACAAGAAAGGAAATGGGAAAGTAAATAGCATCAAAATATATTATAAACATGTGTGAAAATATCTCAGTGGGACCTACTGTTTTATAACTTAGTACATCCTAGTAACAAAATGATTTTTAAAAAGGGTTAATAGTGCTTACTGATCCTTCTTCAGAGGATCAGAGTTTTGTTCCCAGCACCCATATCTGGTGGCTCACAATGTGTGATGATTAATCTTTTTAGTGGATCCAATACCTTCTTTGGTCTCTGTGCGTTCCCACAGACAAATGCACATACACACACAAACATATGCACACACACACATACACATCAATAAATAATAAATACGTAAAATGATAGCATAAAGAACAAAGACTTGGAGCCACTGGTAGAACTACATTCTTTTGCAGTAGTTTCAGAAATAATTAAAAATACAACTTTCCAACACTTTTTTTCCTCTTTTCTTTCATCACCACACTTTCTGTGGCCAGTCCTTAGAAGGATTATGCTTCAAACTTCAGTGGAAAAAATTTTGTTTCCTTATCTTACCTAATCATCCTGGTTCTCACAAACCCTTTTATTATTGAGTAGGACATGTGGAAGTATTTTATTATCCTGTGAAATTTTTATTATATCTCCATGTCTTAGATTAATGTCTTACTTTCTTTGAAATTTTACTTTATCTTTTCTTAAGTATTCTTTTAGTCTATTTCCATATATTTTAGTGTCAACTTTAAATTGTAACTATTCAGGTAATGTCTTATTTTTTATATATAAGTTGTGTGTTCTTTGAAAATTGTATACATGTTTGTAATGTCTTGTGATTGCTTTTCTCCTATTCTCTCTCACATTGCACCCATCTCTATCAACCTTCCTTCCTTCCTTCATGTTTTTGTTTGTTTGTTTGTTTGTTTTGTTTTGTTTTGTTCTGTTACTCATTGAATTTAATCAAGGCTGTCTGCATGAACAGCTTTGGAGACGTTGATCAGAGGCTGGTGGGTTCACCAGTATGTAGACAACTGAAGGCGTGGATGCCCTTCTCAGAATCTATCGGTAACCAATGATTCAGCAGTGCCAGTGTGGGTAGGGTTCCGCAGCTCCTCTCCACCCATGTCTGAATGTTGACATTCTCTGGCAGACTCAATACATCCATCTTCCACTGCTTCGAGTTCCTGATCAGTAGAAATGCGAGGTCCTAGCAGGCCCACAGCAGGGCTAGCAATGCTACTGACATGAAAGCAGGAAGTACATACCGCTCTGGATTAACAGAAACTCGCAGGACTAGACCCTCTCCTAAGGGTCTGAGTCAGGCTAAGAAGTGAAGGCTGAATCAGCTGCATGAGAAATAAGTGAGTGTCCGGTGTTCCTCTGAGCCAGCAGCTGTCAGACATCAGGGCAGTGGTTCTCAACCCTCCTAATCCTCCTAATGCTGTGACCCTTTAATACAGCTCCTCACGTTGTGGTGACCCCCAACCATAAAATTATTATCGTTGCTATTTCCTAACTGTAATTTTGCTACTGTTATGAATCGTAACAGTACTTTTGGAGACAGAGGTTTGTTAAGAGGGTCACCCCCCCACCTGTTGAGAACCACTACTTCAGAGTATCTTAGGCGCTGACCTCCCTGTCAAACAGCTGAGAACGACTGCAGTTAACAGTGAGGTATATGAGACTCTATTTCAAATAAAAGGGAAAGAAAGTTCCAGAGCAAAACAAACAGGCGGACAACGTGGGTAAAGCTCTGGTTTTAAACTGCTGGTTTCTGGGCTATGAACCAGGTAACCACGAGGTGAGAGGAATAGACGGTGTGAATGGGGAAACTTCAGCAGAAGGAGCTCACATAACGATGACTATGGTGAAGAAGTCTAATGCTAATGTAGACAAGAGAATCAACAGCTGACGCTAAAAAGGACACAAGAGTGGTTTTGAACATTGGGATTAAAAAAACCTTAAAATATGCTTGTATTTAAAGAGATCAAGAAAGCATACTGTCTTTAGAAAGGAGTAAGAGATTACTATAGAAAAATAAAATGTGTATGTTTAGAGAGATAGCAGAGCGGGTGAACAAGTGCTATTGTAGAAGCTCGGGGACCAGAGTTCAAATCCCCATCATCCAGGTAAAAAGCCAAATGTGGCAATAAGCTCCTGAGGTACCAGTGGGATGAGGGGACAAAGAAGGATCACAGGGGGTGCCTGGCCACAACTCTATCCGCAGGCGCAGGGAGAGAACTTGTCTCAAGGGAATCAGGGGAAGAGTGATGAAGTTACACCTTGTGTGTCCTTTTCTGGACTCCATGCACATGTATATACACCATAAACATACATCAGATACTCATACAAATCATAAAATAAAACAAAATAAAAATACGATTTAGAGTGCTTGTGAGTTTCATCCAAGCTTGGGACCAAACTCGGGAGGTGGGAACCCCAGCATTAAGCTATTGAATTTCCAAATTCTCCAGCCCCAAGAGTGCTAATGTTTTCTGTCTTAGAATAAATCACTGGGTAATTTAAGGTGCATTAAAGAAATGAATATTTCACCGATGCTGTTTAAGATTTAAAGGCATGTGTTATATATAGTAACTGGTAAAGCCCAGAGGCTTGATTTTGGCAAGGGGGGGTGTGCTCTGTGCTTCCTTAGTTTTGTAGCTGCTGTACTGTCGATCTTGATTTATTTTTCCTTAGGACTGGAGAGGTATTATTTTTTCTTTTAAAAATTGTTCAATAAAGTATAATGACATCATTCCTCCCCTTTCTTCTGCCTTACCCTTCTGTGTGTACCCCCCCCCCCAACACTCACGGTCTCTTCTGCTCATCCGTTGTGACATATATACATTCAGAAACACATAAATACAACCTGCTGAGTCTTTTCAGTGTGGGACCTTTTTGATAGTCTCATGTGCCAAGAGAACCATTTCATACCCACATTTACCCACTCCCCTGGCCTGTTAAGAAATTTTCTTGTAGGGTTTTTCTTGTCGTTTACTTTGTTTGCCTGGTTGTTATTACCAATGAACTTTAGATAAAATAAGGTATGTTACAAGCTGGGCTTCTCTTACATGTCCCAAAGGTCTTGTGTTTCTCTTTTTGTTGCCTATGTGCAGTGTTTCATGTTTGAAGAATTTGCTAAGACAAATGCCGAGGTTTCTGATAGCCAAAGAGGGGAATGCTATTTAATATTCCCTACATGATCACCTAGTTTCCTCATTGTTAGCTCCTCCAAAAGAACCTATGTTAGAGTAAATGTGTTGTTCTTATGCAAAACAGGTTTCTTGACAGGGTCCCTGGCCTACCTTTGCACTTAGACCAGATGCCTCTTACTATTGAAAGTAGCACTGGGTTGGAATCTGTGATAAATTAATATTCAACATAGAAGGCAGAGATGAAGAATCGTTAATGAAAAATATCCCACTTATGCAAAAGACAAAACACAATGCAGTTCTGCTTTCAAAGTGACTGCTAATTGTGGAAGAGTCCAAATTTCATAATAATTTTGCATTCATTTTTTTTAAAAAGTTACTACTTAATGATCAAATACTCAGAATTAAGTAATATAATTCTGGTTAATTAATTCAATTATGTCTGTTGTGCTAAGTTTTACTGACAACTCTTCAGTTGTAATCTGGGTTGCTTTCAAATGAAGGTTTTGATGATTATGGGTCTCTGAACCCCTAGAGAGCCTTTTGTACCTTCTTTCCTTCTTGTCATAATGCGGGATCTGTTTTCTAGTTGACTGGTTTGCTGGGAGTGACCTACTTATTGTACTTTCTTGAGTGTACAGTAGGCCCTTCGTTCCTATTCTATTTCTCCAGAATCAAAAAGGTATTTAAAGGAAGGTTTCTGCTGCTGATCTCAGCATCTTGTGAAGAAATTTAGTCCTAGAAAATCTCCATAAGTAAAACAGAACTGACTGCATCCAGGAAAGATCAGGTTTTTACATAAGATTTTTTTCCATGAGGAAGGATATTCTGTCTTAAAAATTCCCCAGTTGAGATACGTTCTAGTTGGTTTTTCTCCTGCAGTTACAGAACACTAACCAAAAGCAGCATGAAGGGAGAGGGTTTATTTGGTTTATACTTCCAGGTCAAAAGTAAGGGAAGTCAGGGCAGGAACTCAAGGCAGGAATTTAGAGACAAGAATCATGGAGAAGGACTGGAGAGATGCCCAGTGTCTAAGAACACTCAGCGCTCTTTCTAAGACAGCTTTAGTTTCTGGCACTTTTTTCAGTGGCTTACAATCACTTGGAACACTAGTTGCAGGGAAACTGACACCTTCTTCTGGACTCCATGGGAAGCCACAGCCACAGCCACATTAGTGCACACAAATTCACTCAGGCACACACACACACACACACACACACACACACGAGCGTGTGTGTGTGTGTGTGTGTGTGTGTAGACTATGAAGGAATGCTTACTCTCTCTCAGACTCACTCTCACCTAGCTTTCTTGTACAGCCCAGGAACACATGCCTAGGGATGGTAACACCCTCAGTGACTTAGTCCCTTTTATGTCAGTCAGCAACCAATACAGCTCCTCGGAGACATGGCCACAGGCAAATCTGAGCCAGGAAATCCCTGAATTGAAACTGCCTCAACTGACTTATGTTGACAACTGAAGGTACTAGGAGGAGGTATATGTGTTTCCTGCAAATTTATACAAATCAGTGGATTGTGTATATGAAACAACAAACTTTTCAAATGTGATTAAATAAATAAGTGTAAATAAAACTTTCACTTTATCACTTCAAGTGCACAGATTAGGAATATTAATTACATTCACAGTATTGTGCAGTTGACATTAGTATTTGTTTTCAATTTTTTTTTTATCACCCCAAATAGAAACTCTATGGTTATTAACTAGTAAGCCTTATTCTCCACTGATTTCCTGGTAACCTCTAATCCACTTTCTTAAAAACAGAATACAGTTATTCTTTATCAGATTGATTCTTTTGGCTTCCTTTTTCAAATATTAAGGATGTTTGCCAAATATCGAATGATAATCTAAAAAGGAAGATCTAATTCAGACAGGGCAAGACAATGAAAACTTCTATATTAGTAACCGCACCCCCCAAAAAAAAAATCCCAGAAAAGCTTGAGATAGTTGAGCAGTTAAGAGTATTTCCTGGGCCTGAGGCCTGTGCTTGGATCCCAGCACTCATACAGTAAACTGGACATCAAGCAGTGAGCTAACAGAAGGAATGTTAGGGCTTTGGGCTTCCAGCATGGCCAGGAAATATGAGTCCCAAGTTAGGAGAGGAAGTCTATCTCAAAAACTAGACGAAGAGTAATAGAGAAAGAAACCTGACCTCTTCTGGCAGAACTCAGGTAGCTATGCATCACCTTTGCTCACACACACATATACACACAAACACATTTACCCACACACAGATGCACACAAATATTCACAGACGCTCAGACACACACACACACACACACACACACACACACACACACACACGTTCATAGACATCCCATCCATATATCACAAGCATGGAAGTAGACTAATGTAATTGATGTCAAGTTGTTTCCTCTCTTTTTTGCTGTATTTTATTTTTATTTTTATTTATTTTATTTTATTTTTTTATTTTTTTATTTTTTTATTTTTAGAGAAATTACATATGTGTGAACACGGTGTGTATATATTCTGTAATTGCTCATGGAATTAAATGAATGGGATGCAAAATTTAAAATAATTTTATTACCTGGGAAACTTTCTTCCAGCTTCCTTTCTATCTCCTGAAAAAGGAGTGCTTCACATTTTGTGAAAAGCCTGCACAGTGTCCATTCTGTTCCCATGGCTACAGTTACTCTCTCACACTGTGCTCAGCTTCCCACACTCCCAGGCCTCCCTGAAATGCTCTCTGCTATGAGGCTTCTGCTTTGCTCTTCTTGCCTGACATGGACAGGGACATTTAACTCAGGCAGACTGAGCAGTCCAACTCCGGTGTGGGAGGCTCCCTTCACAGGCCTGCTTTAGCACTCTGGACCACTGTGTTTCAAAGACTGGTGGAAAACTGGTTCCTTAGCACTTAATGTATTTTGGGGTAGGAAAGTTTCCTCCATTTCTATCTAGTTGATACTGATCATTGAATAAACTCTCTGACAGGTTGAGATGGCTTTGAAGTGTTCTATATGAAAGCCACTCTCTACCTAAACACTGTGTACTTAATATGGCAACATGAGATTTCAATTTTCAGGTAATATTACAATTAAATATACTTTAAATAATTTTCTTCAATATATATTATTATTTGATCACATTTAAAATGTGTTTTTTTTAATGCTAATAAAAGCAGTTATTTAATTGCACTATTGAGTGAAGTATGTATGTGGTATTACTTCCACAAATCCATTATTGATTATTAATGGATATTTTCCTTCACAGTTGAGCTCAGAAAGGATGTGATTAGATTTTGATCCTGAAAACCCATTATATGCATTTTACTGATGGGATCAAGTAGTTAAGAAGCCACTGCAGCTGTAGTACTGTTTTTTGCAACTCTGAATCTTGTTGGGCATTGTGTATACTTCACAAAGATCACAGGTAAGGCATGCATTCTCTGTTGCAATTATGCAAGATTCTAACACAATTATGTGCCCATGCACACTTGGAGTGTGGTGAAAGTAACTCTTGCCCCTAAAGTGAAGGAAACCTAGTAAAAAAGCATACATTAAAGCAATGACTATTTCTGTATTTGATCACTGGCATTCTGAACAATCATGGAATGCACAATTAAAATGGTGTCAGCCTTTTAAATGAGGAATGTGCTTTATGGTCAGACTTTACATGCCATTTGGTCATACTTAAACTGAAATTAGTTTAAAATTGAACACTTTACATCTTATTTTT
The DNA here is from genome assembly GCF_949786415.1 of Peromyscus eremicus. Classification (NCBI taxonomy): domain Eukaryota; kingdom Metazoa; phylum Chordata; class Mammalia; order Rodentia; family Cricetidae; genus Peromyscus; species Peromyscus eremicus. Next base: position 39,490,190 of record NC_081435.1, read on the forward strand.
TTTTCCTTTTCTTAAATACTGAATGTTAACATTTTTGTTCTTTGGTAGGGAATGCTTTTTATTTTTAAAAATAATTTTATGTATGTTACTAAAATTCATGACTAAAATTCCATGAAAGCATGAATATAACTTGCATGTAGGTTTCTATTTTGGACAAAATAAGAAAAGCATAGTCCAAGCTTTCAATATGGGACTTATTTCACATTATTTCTTTATGTATATGATTTGTTTTGTCAAACTAAGTTTAAAATGACATTTATTTTGTAGCTTCCTGAGGTTGATTGCTATTTCAGGGTTAATGATCGATAAATATATTTTCTTTTTCCAGTTTGACTTATTCATTGGTGTCATCCTCATTTGACTCAGAAATAGAAAGGGAGAAATGTTGTAATTAAATTCTAATCTCAACAAAAATCATTTTCTTTAAGACAGTAATGACTTTTTAGATGGTGGCCACTGAAAATGGTACTGAACTACTTTTTAAGTGTTTCAGGTGCAAGGCTTGCTGAAGTCACTGGGCTGAGATTCCCATAGTGCTCTGCTGATTTGCCTAATTGCATTTTAATTAAGTGTGCTTAGCCAGTAAACAGACCTCTTTTCATTCTCAGAGGTCTGTGCTATGTGGATGAGTAAGAGGTTATCTCTTCTCTGAAGGAACAGTTCCTCCTGCCAGTGGGATACTGATTAGCATTTGAAAACAGCTTTCCTTAGCAAACATTTCCACACACATGGATTCAATTGACGGGTGTTTGTAGCTTGTGGGTTATGGGCATGTGTTTGATTCCTAGACAAATCTGATGGCTTAATACTGAGACATTGTTTTCCACAACACAACTGTGATCCCTGAGCATGTGATGCATTTTAAACTTGTGTCATTGATCATAGAGAGACAAAACAGTGTATTAAGCTCCATGTGGAACTTAGAATGAGTCCTGAGAAATTCACTCAACATTCAGTCCTCACACTTCGGAATTTTTGCATCTTGCCTTTGGAAAGAAAAAGCAAACTTACTCTGGGTGGAGTTATCAAAACAGACTGTGATGTTGATTCATTCTGCAACAGCCAAAAACGTGAATGCAAGCTTGTTAGGAATTTAGGTTGGTATTCTTCCTCTAACACATTCAGGTTCTCCTGTGTCTGAATAACCAAGGCCAAGTGTGAGTCTAGGAGACACGAGACCTCCAATAACTAGAATGCAGTCTAGTTATTCACTTGAAACCTTTTCCATCTTAGTTTGGTTGGCTTTGTCTAAGACCTTCTAAGACATGTTCAGAGAAAGAAGGAAGGGATTGTTCAGCTTGCAGTTGGCAGGAGAGTGCTAGTGCTGAATAAGATCTCAAGTGATGGCTGAAATGGTTTGGTTGTAGTTTTTTCCACTGCACAAAGCCAGATGCCTCAGCCAGGCAGCTGAACAGAATACACAGTGTCAAACTGGAGACAAGGGAGTGGTGGTAATTATGAAGCTGGGGGATTCTGTCCGTGTGCTTAAATTTTGCCTCCTGTACTTTGTTGTGAGGAGGACCTTATGGTCACCAACTACTTCAGCCTGTTCTGCTGCTACACTCTGTGGAGAGAGTTCTTTGTCCAGCCTTGAGTGTTGAGTTCAGAGTTTTACACTCAGGGCTTTCAGAACCTTGATCAACACAGGTTCTGACATGCACGGTCCTTCCCTGCTCTTCCAACTCCACCATAGAAACAAAAGCCCTTGTTTTGGCCTCTCACATCTTCAAGCCTCTCCTGTATTAGCTCATTTCATTTTCACTGTGACCCTGTGAAGTCTGTTCTTCCTTAGACTGACTCTTCCTGTTCCTTACTGGACCACCACTCACCATTGTATTTTTGTAAAGAATGAGAGTAACATTCCTGATCAAGAGAACAACCCATATTCTTCTCCAGTTCCATAGACCCTTAGGACTTTATGGTTAATCTTATTTTTAAATAACTATTTTGAGGGAGAGAAGAGCAAAAGTATGCAAATTCCTTCTAACATATTAATGATAGGTTATAACGTTTTAAAAATTAATTGCTTTGTATTAGATCATGGCTCTGTCCCCTTAAGACACCATTCATTCTAAGAGGCCAGACCCCATAGCCTGAAGAAATCAGACCACACCCCTCTGTAGATGTCTCTCTAGGATAGAGAGTTAAGAAGTCATGCTGTGTGGTGGCCTAACAGCTCCTGATTTATGGTAACTGGCTGTCCTAGTTAGCTTTAATTGTTCATTTGACACAGCCTAGAATCATGTAAAAAGTCAGTCTCAACTGTGGGATTGCCTAGGTTAGATTGGCCTTAGGCAGGCCTGTGGGGCATTGCCTTGATTACTAACAGCTGTAGAAGGGTCCAAACCATGTGGGTAGTACCATTCATGGGTGGGTGGTGGTCTTGGGCTGTACAAGAAAGCTAGGCAGCAACATGTGAGCCAGCAAGTGGTATTCCTCCATAGTTTTGGCCCTCAAGTTTCTGCCTTGAGTTACAGCCCTGGCTTCCCTCAATGATAGTCTGTGACCTAGAAGTGTAAGCCAAATAAATCCTCTTCTCCCCTAAATTGCTTTTGGTTGGATTGTTTTATTATGGCAAGAGAATCAAACTAGAACACTGACTAGTTGATCGTACTTGACTCCTCCATGCTCTTCGTTGTGTATGCTCTTTTGAACTAAATCATGGCGTGTGGAAGTTCCCATCATTTCCTGAAAGGATGCAAGAGTTAGATGTTTTCTTTAGTTGGAGTATTTCTCCAGAAGGCTCTCCTCAACGCTCCACCCCCACCACATCAATCTGTGTATGGTGGTTGTCTCTCTGGTATTTTCTGTTTCAGCTACAACCAGTTCTTATAATTAGTTATTAACAGGTATTTCTTATAACCCCTGGGCCCACAATAAATAATTAGGAGGGGTTATGTGTATTTTATTTATTCCCATATTCTTTACAAGTAAAAATATTAGCACGTAACACTAAACGAGCATTTGCTGACTGTACTAACAAATGGATGAATAATGGAATTAAAGCATTGAGTTTATTCAAATGCAAAGTTTTGCTGTGCTTTACTAAATATTCAAGGATATTTTTAGTTAAATGAAATAAGTAGCCGGGTGGTGGTGGCACATGCCTTTAATCTCAGCACTCGAAAGGCAGAGCTAGGCGGATCTCTGTGAGTTCGAGGCCAGCCTGGGCTACCAAGTGAGTTCCAGGAAAGGCACAAAGCTACACAGGGAAACCCTGTTTCGAAAACCAAAAAAAAAAAAAAAAAAAAAAAAAAAGTAACAGCACAGGAAGTATCAATAAGATATGAAAATTCTTCCCTTACTCAAGCTCCATCTCATGTTAGCTCCCTTTGAGCTCCTTGAAGGTGGGGTTTGTCTAATTTTTTTGCCTTCTCAGTGGGGACCCATCATAAAGCTCCATGAGTAGTTAATGAATGAATGAGTGAATAACCAAAAATGATTTAAGTTCTTTTCCAATTTTTCATAGCTAGCCTGAATAATTCTTTTTTTAATTAAGAAATTTTTTTTTATTCATTTTACATACCAGTTAAAGATCCCCCTCTTCCCTCCTTCTGCCCCTCAAGTCCCTCACACCCAATCCACCTCCCATTCTCTCCTATAAGAAAGTAATGCCTCCCATGGGAAGGTACATTTAGTAGAAGCAGGTCCAAGCTCCTCCCCCTGCCTCAAGGCTGTGTGAAGTGTCCCATCACAGGTAGTGGGCTCCAAAAAGCCTGCTCATGCATCAGGGATGGATTCTGATCCTACTGCCAGGGGACACCTTATGCAGATCAAGCTACACAACTGTCTTGAGCCTGTATGTGACTGAATAATTCCTAAGTTCAAAAGCTACAGTGTTTGGAAAACGAAAGTGTTACCTGAGGTGTAGGGTAAGGATGAGGGTCTGTTTCCTCTATGGTCAGCAATCTGGATTGAGTACAGCCTCACAGGACATGACTGCCAACAGCCCTTTGGCACTTAGAATCTTCAAAATGTCCTCAGCCAAGAGTTCACCTAGCCTCTGCTTCAATATTTAATCATTCAGATTTAGTAGTCTTTGATTCATTTGACCTGAGTGTATGACCAGCCCATTGGAACCTGATATACCAAGTGTGAGTGAGAATGCCATTTCTACACTTTTTGAATATTGCTGCCTCCTATTCAGAGGCCATTGCACACCACCATGCTGAATGGGGTGTTAATAGCTTCATCATGTTTGACTGCCTGTTCTTCCTCTTCTCCTCTGGATTACTATACCTAGTGCTAGTCCTAATTTTTCTATGGGAATAATAATGACTCAGTGTTAATTGTAAGAAAGTTTACAATGCTGGCTAAAATATTAAGTAATACTTGATTGAATGATCCACACCCAGGGTTCTTATGTTTTCAGTCACAGTACATGACACATGGCATTTAATTCCTTCACAGATTTGTTCCAACCTAGAAATGTGTCCTTTTCCCCCAATGTATAAATTTTCTTCCATATACCTATGCTTCATACCTATTACACACATAACTTCATCATCTTCTTCTTCTTTTTATGATTGGGAGACTCTTAAATAAATACCACTTTTTTTTTTCTAGAGTTATCTCATTTTCTTAACAGAATCTCCATAATCAACTCCCAACCTCACTCCCCGTATTACCAAACAGAGAAGCAGTGCCACAGGTGGGTATGACAGCAGGACATCAGGAAATATCAGTAAAGCTCTGTCCTACCTTTGACATGCTTTTGGAAGTTTAAATACTCCACAGCAGCTCCACAGAAGCATTTCTAAGAATATATAAATACAACGTAACATTTCCTGCTTGCCATATGTACAAAAGGTGCTACTAACAAGATCTCTTTGAATATTAAAACTACTAGGGAACATGAATATCATAATTAACAATCACACTAACTACCATCATGTAAGTCACTGCATATTTTAGTCTTTTTATTGTTTATATTCTATGGGAGGAGCTAACTATAATAATATCATGAATTTCATCAATATTTACTTAAATTAAAATTGAGTGCTCATTTATACATAAATATTGATTTGTGAAACACAGAACTTATCCTTATCAGGGCATGGTCTTTGTTGCACCACATGGCATCATTATCTTGAACAGCTGTGAGTTCCTTATGAACTGAAAGCATGCACAGTCAAGGTCAACAACATTCTTTTGCTGAGGTTTTCTGTTTTCTCATCACAAGAAAGCCACTGGTGAGTGTTTTTTATTGGTTTCAGTATTTTCCTCTGTAAAAAAGAATATAGACCTATTAATAAAACACTGATGCTCCTGATGCAATAATTTGAGACTGTGCTTATTGTTTCTGTTAAAAATCCCCATCTTAGTAAAATATAAAAGATGCCATGATCAGTCAGGATTTGAAGAGCAAATTTATTAGATCTAAAAGACAAATAAAAGATGTCTGGGCAATGTCGAGCATTGTAAATACGTGGGCAGATTTGCAACGACTATAACCAGTTACAGCTTTTGTCCTGCACTGTACAGCATTGATGTGGATAGAATTCCTATGAGTAATAATTTTCAGTTGGATTTCTTTTAGACAACTTCTCTATATTAGTGTATAATAAATATGAGAATGTAATTGATATATGATTTTCATCTGTGAGATGATAGTAATTATACTTCAAATTTTCTTATTTATTATTAGTATGTGTGACGTGAGTGTAAGCTTGAGCACGTGTGTGCAGTAGTACACATGGAGCAAGAGGACAAATCTGAGGAGTTGGTCCTTTCCATCCACCAAAGGTTTTCAGCTTCAAACTCTGGTCATCAGGGTTACATTGTAAGTCCTTTAACCCAGAGAACCAGCTTGTCTGCTCATTAATTGCACTTTCTAACAGTTAGTTAGAGCTGTGTTATGAATCTAACCTTCATCTTAACATGTTCTAGTAAGTGGTAATAAGAAGAGATGCTACTTGGAATTTATCTATGCTGATATTCTTCTTTGGTGTTAAGTACAAAAAGACTTTAAAGACCAGGTAAAATGAAAATTGTATAATGATAATATGTCAAATCCTAAACATCCTAAACAAGAGAAAAGGTACAATTAGATCTCTATCTGTATGTATTATTATTGTTAAGCAAGACCCGTGGAAACACATTTCAAAACCAATAGTAGGAATTGCCCGTGAAGTTTTACAACACAGCTGGTAGTAAGTTATGTCTTGAAGAGAATATGAGCAAAACTTAAGATTTCTGAATTACAAATTTTAGTGCTAAAATTAATTTGCCAGTTAATATTTGGCATATCACTTGTTCAATTCAAAATCCCGAAGCCTATTTAAACTGAGTTCCAAAAACCTGTAGGTGACTTAATGAACCAAAAAGTTTAAGACACCATTTCCATGTTGTGTTGCTTTGTTTTTTTTTTTTTTTTAAAACTTGACATAAACAATGGTCATCTGTGAAGAGGGAACCACAACAGAGAAAATGTCTCAATAAGATTGGCCTGTAGACAAGCTTTTGGGACATTTTCTTGATTAATGATCAATGTGGGAGGTCCCAGCCCACTGTAAGTGGTACCATGCTTGGGCATCAGGTCCTGGGGCTTGTAAGGAAGCAGGCTGAGCCAGCTATGGGGAGCAAACCAGTAAGCAGTGTTTCTCTAAGGCCCCTGCTGCAGTTCCTGATTCCAACTTCCTGCCTTGAGTTCCTGTCCTGACTTCCCTTCATGATAGACTGTAAGCTATAAGATGAAATGAACCCTTTTATCCTCCACTGAGTTTTGCTCATATTATTTAGCAACAGAAAGCAAACTAGGGTATGCATATGTCTTGTCAGTTTCAAATGGCTTTTACAGAACAAGCAGAATCCACCCCTCCCCCCAAAAAAGGTTGACGCTTACCTTTTTCTACTGTAGTGAAGTCTTATTATCTACCATGGGACAATGTTTTCTTTTACACAGGAGATATTTGATTGAAGTAGCTAATATTTGAGAATGAAAAGTTGGTACCACACTGGTAAATATATTTAGAAATGACCTTAAGTAGATGGAGCTACAAAAAAAGGTATTCAAACTCAGCATTTTGTGCAGTTTAAAGGGCCCATGTCCTTATTAAATAATGAAACAAGCCTTGAACTCAATTATGATTTTATAGTAAAAGATTCAGAACTAAATATTTAACTTTAAATTTAGTTCACTGGGATACAAAAGATAGATTCACTGATGACATGAAGTTGACTAGCAATATTTAACTGAATTAGAACTTTGTTAGAATTAGTGCCAATAAAACAATAACGTGTCCATTCATACTTATAGGGACTATCAATTTTGTTAAAATATATGAAATATTTGCTTTGTTGAGCCAAAGAGAGAAACCATTGTGTAATGTGGTATTAATTTTAATAACGTTGGTAGTTCCAGAGGATCAAAAAAAAAAAATCCACAGTTAAATTGAATAGCAATTATCACTCAAAATGATTTGTTCTGCTAGGATACTAATGAAAGTGATATACGACCCTTCAAAAGTTTTAAAAAACAAAAACAAACAAACCAAAAAAAAAAAAAACCGTCAAGGGACTGATTGAATCTTTGAGACAGAAAGCATTTTCCAAGTGTCCAGTTCAAAATATATTGTCTTCTGATATCTTTACCATGTTTTGTTAAACTAAAATTGAATAGTTTCAGCAAATCTCAAAGATGCTATAATTCTTTTATTTCATGCTTAATAAACATCTGCTAGGCTCTGTGCTAGAAATGATATGCAAGGGTTAAGAAGACATGCTCAGTCAGATGAAGAGTGTGAAAGGAAAGAGTAAGTCATTGTTTATATATAGATAGTTTTGTTCTGTTTGAGTCTGAAGCAAATCAGAGAAAAGTTGAAAGTAAATAGACTGTGTTTTACAAAATAAGAATGTCAGACAATATTAGGGGGGAGCTAAACTTATTTTGGGTCAAAACTGAAATAAGTAATACTGAATGACTATCTGACTATCAAAAGGAAGGCTCAAAGAATTGGTGAGCTTGGTAAATAGTCTGCTTTGGTGAACTAAAAAGTGTGTGAGAAATGGATGCCAGAAATTTGAAATATTGCACAATTCCACAATAAAGCAGCAAATGAAATTTATCTTAAATGCATTTGTCACCAGCAGTGACCTTGAATATGATAACAGTGACGAATTATGAGCTGGCTGACAGCAAGGCCAGCGGCTGCAGCAGTTAAGCAAGCAGATCAGCGCTGCGATTATGTTGCTGTTCCCGCAGATGCACAGAGTGATTGATCACCTGCAGAAAATGTGCTTATGAGGCGGGGTTGCTTAGTTTTGTTGTCAAGTCAAAACAACTATGGGAGTTACTTCAGAGAATTACTGCTCACAGCCCCCTTAATCAGCAAGCAAGGCTCCATGGTGCAGGCCAGTGAATCAGCTACAATCCTTGAGGCCTAACTCACCATCCACATTTTTATTAATTTTTGCTGAATCCTGCTTGTGTCTTCTCATCCTTTAAATATAAGGGGCCCTACCCTTGTTATTCTTCCTCTCAGGCTCCTCTTCTCTATTTCTATACTCCTCCTCCACTCCTTGCTGACCTAATTTGGTGTCTTAGCTTTAGATATATGTGACAGTCTCCTAAATATCTATCTTTAGTCCCAGCCTCTGCTCTGAGCTCATCCATGCTCACCATTAATGTTTAATGGACATCTCAAGCACATCAAAAGTAGACATTTGTGTGGACACAGCAGCTTGTATGCCAGCACTGAAAAACTGAGGCAGCAGCGTTATCACTTGAGCTGAGGAGTCGGAAGGAGCCCAGGAAACAAGTCAGATGCTCACCGAGCACCAGTTAAACAAGGAGAACTACAAGATCAATATCTTGGGCCATGGCTGCTTTCATCTTCAGACTTCAATCTCAGTCAATCATTCCTTTGTCTTAAAAGCAGCTTCATCCAAAGTTCTGCACATTCTATTTGCTTCATCCCGTTTACCTGTTCTTCACATCTCACTCTTTAGGAAGTTTTGTGACATTTGCTTTGAACTGTGCTCTGCCTTCTCCTTGTCACCACACTTATTACCCCACTCTAGACATCACATCTTCCAATTAGATTGCCTTGATGGGACTCCAGAGACATATTCTACATCCTTTTCTGCCTCTCCATGAGTGATTTTCCTAACACAAAGTGTCGCTGGTGATGACTGAAATATAAAAGGATCCATGCCGTGCTACCTAGGGGACATTGATGATTCCTCTCTCTCACTAGAGCTCTGTCAGTCTCCTGAGCTTGACTTATCTACATTGTGACTGCTCCACTGTGTATCTCTAGCCACAGAAAGCACCTAGTATTTGGCTGAACTGCTTCTGCCTAACGCCCTGCTATGCAGAACTGTACTCTTCCTTGTCTGGCTAAGTTTCTCAAGCTTATTCCCACTGTCTAACCTTGGACTCACTATGTACATGGCTCATTATTTATAATCTTCAAGTCTTGTTTCAGGTGACACTTGATTCAAAGATGCCTGTCCTGACCACCTCATCCTAATTTCTGTAGTCGATGTGTCTCTCCTCCCATACGGAGATGCCTGGTGTAACACTACCCGAAATACTGTCTGTAACTTCTCTTTGATACTTACCTACCTGCCAGGGAACCTTTTGACCATATGTTTGCTACTTCTTTGTTGTCTGTCTCCTAACAAATGCAAGCTCTGAATGAGCTTGGGCCTCATCAGTCCTTGGCGTGCCTCAGACTTCAAGGTCTGTAAAAGTAAGAGTGTGGTGAGTGTGTATGGAGGGAATGAAGGAGACTCTGTAGCTCTAGATTTTCTCTTTATTCCACCTTGAGAAACTTTAGTTTAGTTACCTGGAGACAGAAAGGCTAACAAATAAAAATCTCCTTAGTCATTCTGATATTGTCTTCTGAGAGAGAAGCATGACAAGAGAGCAATGTTTTTTTTTTTTTAAGTCAGCACTTCATATGTTAGCAACTTCTCACTATTTAAATGTACTTTTTGCATGATTTCTTTTTTGTTCCTTACAGCCGAGTGTCAGAATAGAATTTGATCTGCAGAAACTTAATGGTAATGCTTCTGAAGAATACAGTGTGAAGAAAACAATAAAAAAATTGGATACTGTTCACTTACTGACATAGCATACTTTGTAACTTGGGGCTAATGTGTGAATAATCCTTCATATAAAAAAGAAAGATAGTATGAGAGAGTGCTGTAATTGCATAAATACTCTGCTATTTTCACCTATTTACAGATTATACCAGGATATGAAAATGAGCTGTCACTGTGGGTTTTTTTTTTGGCGGGGGGAGATGGCAAGAGGGGAAAAAGTAAAGAAACAATCACCACACTCCATGATGAAGAAAACAAGAGGCATGAGCAGCACGAAGGTTGAGACTAGGAAGTGTCAGAATTAACAAGAACTGGTGAGGCTACTACGAAACTGTATCTGCTGCTCCAAGATTTTCTTTTGTAGCTTTACGGAATTGTTACCTGTGTTCCAGCCCGTTCATGCTATAGAGTCTATGTGTGTCACGATCTGATTTCCTGGGATACACTGGAAACAATTTGCTGCAATATAGATTCTGTGTTGACAGTGCTTACGTTCAGAACCTAGCTTTACCTCTTATTTTCTGCATTAACTGGGCACACCACCCAGTTAATTCTTCTGTAAACATGGATCTTGTGCTAATGTAAGAATCAAGTAAGATAACTGGACTAACTATCTTCTGTTTATTATCAGTTTTATATTTACATCTGCTTTTATATACGATTACTTGTTATTTTTCTCATATCCCCCCCAAATATTAGCTTAGAATATGACTTTAGAGGAAAGAGTAGTAGAAATTTCATTTATTAATTTGCTGTAGGTTTGACAGTTATCTAGGGTGGGAAAAGGTAATGGTTTGTGTACAGAACAAACTGATCATGCTTTTACTTGCTTTATAGGAATATTTTATTTCCATTTCCAGCAGCTATTTCTACTTTGACTAAATGAGGCAACTTAGCATGCTGTGACACTCTAAGACAGGAAGTCAGGCTGCCAGGTTTGCAGCCCAGCTCTGCACTTAGTGACTGAGTAATGTTGGTCAAGTTACTCAGTGCCTCTGCGCCTCAGTTCCCTCAGGTGGAGGTAGAGATAGTAGATTTGACTCCATGGGAGCAATAAGAAGATTAAAGGAGTCAACTAGTTTTTAAGAATCATCCATGGTGCATGAGCAGGCTTTTTGGAGCCCATTACCTATGATGGGACACCTCACACAGCCTTGAGGCAGGAGGAGGGGCTTGGACCTGCCTCTACTAAATGTACCTCCCCATGAGAGGCCTTACCTTCTTGTAGGAGGGAATGGAAGGTGGGTTGGGAGGGGGAGGCTGGAGGGGCAAGAGGAGGGAAGAGGGGGATCTTTTGTATGTAAAATGAATAAAAGAATTTCTTTTTTTTTTTTTTTTTGGTTTTTCGAGACAGGGTTTCTCTGTGTAGCTTTGTGCCTTTTCCTGGAACTCACTTGGTAGCCCAGGCTGGCCTCGAACTCACAGAGATCCGCCTGGCTCTGCCTCCCGAGTGCTGGGATTAAAGGCGTGCGCCACCACCGCCCGGCAAAAGAATTTCTTAATAAAAGAAGAATTAAGAATATCTTCTGGTTTATACTGCATAGTCTATACTTGTTAAGTTTATCATGTTGAAAACACATCATAGTACTTTTTCAATTTATTTTTATTTCACTTCTTCCATTGTGTGTTTAATGTCACATTCTCCTGAGTATACGGTAATAGAAATTTAATTATCGTTTGTCTGTAGGGCCAATAAAATCCTGTCTTTAGGAGTCTCTTTGACTTTCCACTCCACTAGAGGCTTCATGGCTGTAACCAGACTGGAAAGTAAACATTTTGCTCTTTCATATAAAAGTACAAGCTGCTTAAAAGCATGCGGTATCAATCAAGAAGGAATTTGCATATGTGAGTGGGAAAACAGACTCAGAAATCTAAGGGTTGTGTTTATTAGCAAGACTACTCACTTTTCTCTACCATGAACTGGTACATGACATAATAGTCACATCCTGAGACTACTGTGTTACATATGGTTTACATAATTTAATCCTCATGCCAAGCTTCTTGGGCAGTCACTGCCATTGTCTCTACAGTAGAAGAAATCAGATAAGTTAATAGCTCACCCAACTCAATAAAAGCCATTTGAATGCTCAAGGAGCACAACTTCAACCTGTATTGACTGGTCTTCAAGTCTCTCTTCTACTGGGAATTGTAGAACAGCAACAGAGCACCTAGAAAATCTAGCTTTATGTTTGCAGTGTACTGCTTCAAGCTAATCACCCTTATCCAAAATGTTTGGGAACATAAATATTTCCAGTTTTTCAGATTTTAGAATATCTTCATAAACCTTAATAACTCAGTATTCCTAGTTCTAAAATATGAGAAACAGATTTTGCCAGAATCAAAGTTTATTGAGCATTATATTGGCTCCAAAAGTTTTCAGAGTTCCAGACTAGGGATGTCCAACTTAGATCAGTTGTCTCCAGACTATAGACATGTATATATCTATAAATCCTGGTTTTAATTTTCCCTTAGCAGAATTATTCATCATGCCTGAAAATTGAAACAATCTAAATATCCAATAACTGATTGTATGATTAAAAGAACTATAATGTATCAGTACAGTGGAAAATTATTTAATGCTACAAAGAACCAAATACTGACAGATGGTATATCGATGAACCTAAAAATATATAAGCTAATAAAAGAAGGCAGACAAAGAGACCATATAACATTGTTATATCATTCCCTCTATGTAAAATATCCAGAAAGTAAACCTATGGCATCAGAATTTATATTGTCACTGTTTAAGACTAGGAGTTACAATGTGGTGACCATGAGAAGCCTTTTGAGGTGACATTAGCTTTCTAAAGCTGTCAATGGCTTCACCAAATCCACAGATATATTAGAAGTTATTTACTAGAAAAAAAATTATACATGTTTGAGTGACTTTTACCACATACATATTGTGCCTAAATAATCCTGTTAAAAGAGACAACAAACAAACAAACAAACCTAGACAGGAGGTTTGTTAGATTGTAAGAATGAGGATAAAGCAGATGAAAATTAAGTCCAAACATTTGTACTCCATGATAAGTTTTAGACTTATCTGTCTTTTCTCTATAATTACCATTTTAAAAGATAAAGGGCTACTTTGGGTCATCTAACATAAAAATATATTGATGAGGAAATAGGAAATTTTGTGCTGATGCTTTTTCCTTGGGAAACAATACCATGAATACTGAGTTTTGAAAATAAATATCTGAATATCATTCGGTTTGTCTCCTTAAGTAAAATGTTTAACTGGCAAATACGTTGTGTTATTAGATTCATGGACAGAAGACCTGCATGGTATATATAAAAAAAAAATCCTAGTCTTTACCCTGAGAAAATAATTAATGCATCTCTTTAAACTCAATAACTCAATTTCATTAGGTTCTGTTCTTGATTTTCCACATAATTCTACATAGGGCAATTTATCATTTCCTTCATTTACAGACCAGGCAACAGAGATTCATGGGAATTAAGTCTAAATCATGTAGTTTTACATACTTGAGATATGGCCAATACTTAGTTTTTCTCAACACTAGTCATATATGATTCCTCTTTGCAGTCATTAGTTCAAGCAATAGCCATGTGCCAAGCATTACTTAATTCTGTCAGTCTGTGGGAGATATCATAGCTGTGTTCCAAAGCACTTACACTGATACCATCTTATGAGGCTCTTTTACTATCATGAATTGGAACTGCAAACAACGACGTTTTCAAATAGGACTCAAGGTTGATGTATCCTGATAAGTCTTTGATGTGCGCTATCAGGCATTTTCAGCAGACTGATGGAGAAAAGGATGATCTCCCACCCATTTTACCTGCTTGAAATAATGTTCCCAAATACACCACTGTTCATTCCTTGGCTTCAAGCTTTATTGAAAACAGGAGAGAATGATAGATCATGTAACCATCACACTGTTTGGCCACTGATGAAAGTTCAGGGAGTCTTATTGCTGCTTTTGTTCAGAAGGTGTCACTGGCTGCTGCTCCAGTGTGCTGTCCCAGGATGCTCTTCCCAGGAATATTCTGAATACACTGAGGTTTAAAAGCCTTAGATCCCAGGCCATTTCTTATAGGCACAAGTCACTGTTCAAAAAATGAGAGATGAACCAAATCAAAGACTCATAACTTTTTAATGAAATGAATATCACCATTTGTTTCATGTAAACCAATATATTTTACCTGTCCTTAGGATAATTATTCACCTCAATTCTTTTCCCCTTCTGTTGTTTTTATTCTGATGGCGAGTTTCTTCCTTCAACAGCAATATGCACACTGCAATTGCTTCTTCACTTACGTTGGGTACCTTGTGAATTTATGTTCCTTGCCTGGGAAGATAGAGTGCGTCCCGGATAGTTGAACACGGAGCCTGGATTGTTCGGTTTATTTTTTTTTTCACCTGTAGTCCCCCTGTTTTCACTTCATGATGTTTTTCTTTTTTGAATCAGAAATCAGTGTGCTGAAGGCAAGGGAACAAAGATGGGTATCTGTTTCTGAAAGGGGTGTGCACAGGAACTGTGTAAACATTTTCCTGGTTCTATTTCTTTTGTTTTCGAGACAGTTGTCTTTTAGATGTGAGGCTGGGCTGGGCAGACTTAATGTAAAGCACATGTACTGGCTAGCCTGCAGACACGTGGTAGACTTCTCAAAACCCGTGCTTAACAATAGATTCTGTTTGGGTTGTGGTTCTCTGCCAAAGCTTTGCAGAGTGCTTTCAAAAGTCTGGGAAGCAATCATTTTTGGGGGTATTACTTTTTCCTCCTAAGGCTGTGAAAGGAAACAATAAAAGATTTGAACAAGAGAGATTAGATTTCCCTCTAATAAAGCAGATATTTATCCTTCATATTGCTAATGAATTTGGATGTCTTCCAAACCTTCCCTTCATAACCCTGAAGGTAAGATGTCTTCCATTTTCATACTCGAGTTCCCTTAACTTGTTCGAAGTAAACACTCGTTCACCTCCAGAATCACTCACCTGGAGAAAGTCTCAAGGGATTTTCTGCAAATACATAGTTCCAAGTTTCAAATCTAACTTTCTTAGTAAGTGTTTCTACAGGCCTTGACCAGGAAAGACCATTCGAGTGTTTCATTCTGCCCTCTGTTGTGCTGTCTTAGACTTGTTTGGTTTTGTGTGTCATAAAGCAGTCATCGAAACTATTATTGTTTTGTACTAGGGATACTTATTTAGATTTAGGGACGTGCTGTACAGTTCCTTTCCTGACCTTTCCTCCTCACGGTCTCATAGCTCGACTTCTATACTCTTAATGCACAGCTCTAGGGTTATTCTGCTTGTTTTGTTTTCAGGGAGGATCAGCTAGCCGAAGGCTCCCCTTGCTGTTGTTTCAGACATATTTATATCTTCAAGTCCAGGAAGTGATTTACTACTGGGCAAAGGAAGGCAAGCAGTTGTTTCCTCTCAGCACCTCTGGTATTAATCCATCACTTTCTGGGTTCTGTCGTTCCTTTTGAGTGGCCTGATGGCAGCTGCCAACATAAATCTATCCTTTAGTGACTCATCGGACTTTGTTCTCAAGATTTTTTTTTTCCTTTTTTCTTTTTGGTCATTGGCTATTATGACTATTCAAGCTATGAGTTTTCTTTTTCTAATTCACGAGTCATTTTTTATTTTTGATCTCTGAAGATTGTCATTTAGTCTGGAATATTCTCAGCTTCCTTTCTTTAGACATGAGTTCCCATTTTCCTTTTTTTATTATTTTTCTTTACTCATTTTCATTTTCCCTCTCTTGTTTTCCCTCTTCCGACTTCTACGACATGTCGTTACTTATCATTAGACTATGTGCACCTCTGTTAGGTTTAGACAGTTGTCTCCTAAGACCCACGTGCTAGGCTGTGGCTACTAGTTCCTGTGTCACTGAGAGAGTGAAGAACCTTTAAGAGGTGGGGCCTAGTGGGAGAAAGACGGGTCAATAGGGGTGTTCCTGAAAGGGCTATTGGGACCATGGTCTCCTTATTTATTTTTGGTTTCTACAAAGCGAGCAGCTTCCTCTGCTGCCCCAGAGACCCCAATACAATGGAACAACAGTGCATGGACTCAAACTCCGAAAACTGTAGATGAAAGTGAACTGCTTCCTTTTCACATCGACGGTCCAGGTGCTTGTTATGGACTCAGAAGTATGGGCAGCACAGTCTGCTAACTACCTTCCCATACTTCCCCTGTCTCTGTGTTTTCCTACTGTGTCTCCTCTGACTGGGTTCACGGTTTTCTCTTCAGATATACACCTCGGTTTATATTTAATCTGCTTGCTTTCTATTTAAATTTATGTGTAATAGCTCATTCTTTTGAAAATTAATCCTTTAGTCACTTTTAGCATGCTAATTTTGCCATTTATCTACCTGATTACCTTAATTTCTTGAATTTCTATGATAATTATTTACCCTCTGTGTGAACTCACAGGCTCGTTAATTTATTTCCTCATGAATTTGGTCACGTTTAATGTAAAGCTTCCTTACACTTTAAATGTTTTAAATTTTCTCACTTTGCCAGGTGCTCCCACACTGTCAAACAGTTCAGTGCTACTCAAGTTCATGGTTTTCTGGGTTACACTTGCTAAGCGGTATAGGCTTTGTAATTAGAATCTTGAACTTTTTCTTAGATAAAAAAAAGAAGAGGTGGGGGAGTTACATTTACCCCACCCCACCCCATCACAGCCAGAGTACCAGAAACCTTGCCTATATACCTCTTTTCTTTCCCTTGCCTCCCATTCCCAGGGCGCAGCTGGTGCAGTCTCAGTGTTCCATGCAGGTGTTTCCACCTCCTCAGTCTCTGCACCATCTGTTTTCTTTCCGAACAAACCTAGAAACACATCTTGAAAGAGCTTTCATCTTATCTAATCTGTCTAGTCTGGTAAACATTAAGAGGCAGAAGTTTCTCATGCCCCGTAGTTGTTTAGATGTTTTCTCTAAATATTCAGCACCTACCTGGTGATAAACAGATTTCCAACATTTGTAATTGATTCACAGCATGAACCAAGTGACAATAAAATGAGCAGAAAATAACGATGTCTCAAAGACACAAAGCTTCGGAGAGTATTTGCCAACTTTAAAAACAGACAACATCATTGTTATAACAATAAAATCAAACGTGTTGATAATTTAAAGCTGCTGATTCGAGGACATAGTCAGAACCCTCGTTAAAATTGCAACTATACAACATAGCTTAGAATAGTCCATTTCTTCAAAGATTAGCAGGAAATAGGTTGGAAAGAGCATCATTTGGCATTTGAGTATTGCTTCCTTTTTCTTCCGCTGCACCTACTTCCTCTGAGTCACTGTCTTCCTAGATTTTTCTGCTTTTCAACTCATTCCAATGCACACTTTCCAAAAGGACTCTCTTAAAAAGGGGGCCTGAGTTGGCAGTTTCATTGTTGGTTTGCTTGTCTTTGTTTTCAAGGTACCACATAAAAGTGGAGAAACTTGTTAATGTTCAGCATGCAGTGCCAACATCTTCGGTGGGAAGTTTACTGGTGTTGGTGGACACCAGGGTAACGTTTACAGGTATATGGATCATCTCACAGGCAGGTTATTTCACCAGCGTCATTAATGGGATTGACAATCATGTAGGATTTTAAAATGCAAGATATTCTCCCAGAGGTCTCTAAGCAATGTGTGGGGGCCATTATTATTTAGGATATGTGTAACACTAATAAAATTAATAGTATCCTGAACCAGGCACTGCTTTGAAATCTTCTGTGTATTTACTCACTTAACTAAAAGACATCCCTGAGATTCAATCATAGTCCACCTTAAATACGAGGTTTTATGAGAAGCTTCATCCTTTCGCAATGTCACCCTGAAATTTACAGCCAGGCTCTTTGAAGTATGGCTCCAAAGTCCATCTGATCATTTTTCTCTGTTTCTAACTTCTCTTCCCTTCTTTCTCCCTGACTCTCTGACTCTGATTCACCCCCTACTCTCTTTATTACATGCACACAATCTTATACATTCACAAAGACATACCCTATGTATATACACACCTCAGCACGTACACACCACTATATGCCCCAACATACACATGTGACCTGAGGTGTAGCATTTATCTTAGAAATATTTTTGCACATATTTTCCTTTCTTTTTATCTGTAAAGAAGAAGAGTCGAACACTGCCATTCAGTTTATAGTAATGGTATGAATATAATGGATTATCTGACCAGTCTCACTCCTCAGGAAAGATGTGATTTGAGAGTTTTAGAGGCTCATAGATCATAGATGAAAATGAAGTTAGGTCCCAACTATGCCATTAACTTCTAGGAGTCCTGAAATTGCTACTTTATAGTTTCTATTATCAGAAAACAACAGTTTTCACTTGAACTCCAGTATTTAGTGGTTTAATTGAGCATCTGTGCTCTTTACTAACTCAGAACAAGAAAATAAATTTTCCATTTTTAAGTAAATTACTTTTGGGTGTTTAGCCAAATTGTACATAATGACTACTTATTAATTAATATTATGCATTTAATGATAATTTCGGATTTAAGTAATGCATTTTTATTGTCTAATATTTGCCTTTTATTTATTATAGGCTTCTAAAACTCTAATTTTTGGAAAGACATAAGAGCTTAGTTATAGTCAATTTACTAGCAAGAGGGTTAGGGAAGATGGAAATATTCCAGTAAATAGGAAACATTTCATTTCACTTTCATGATGTTTTCATCTGTTTTATGTTTTCGGTAATTTAGCTGATTAGATGAGGCAGAGGAAACAGTCTATAGAAATCACTTGTATCTACTGAAAATCTAAAGCCCCCCAAATGATTGAGGCTTCTAAGTTTCTTTCTTGCCTTAAGACATTCCCATCACCCTTTTACATAAGTACCACGGCTTTCCCTTTTTTTTTTTTTTAAATTTTTATTTTGCAATACAATTAAGTTCTACATACAGGCACAGATTCCCTTGTTCTCCCCCCTCCCGCCCCCCTCACCTTCCCCCCAGCCCGCCCCCCATTCCAATCTCCTCCAGGGCAAAGCCTTCCCCACAGACTGAGATCAACCTGGTGGACTCAGTCCAGGTAGGTCCAGTCCCCTCCTCCCAGGCCGAGCCAAGGGACCCTGCATAGGCCCCAGGTTTCAAACAGCCGACTCATGCAATGAGCACAGGACCCAGTGCCAGTGCCTGGATGCCTCCCAAACAGATCAGGCCAATCAACTGTCTCACCCACTCAGAGGGCCTGATCCAGTTGGTGACCCCTCAGCCATTGGTTCATATTTCATGTGTTTCCGTTTGTTTGGCTATTTGTCTCTGTACTTTATCCGACCTTGGTCTCAACAATTCTCTCTCATATAAACCCTCCTCATTCTCGCTAATTGGACTCCCAGAGATCCACCTGGGGCCTAGTCATGGATCTCTGCATCCAGATCCCTCAGTAGTTGGATGAGGTTTCTAGCACGACAATTAGGGTGTTTGGCCATCCCATCACCAGAGTAGGTCAATTCGGGCTGTCTCTCGACCATTGCCAGCAGTCTGTTGTGGGGGTATCTTTGTGGATTTCTGTGGGCCTCTCTAGCACTTTGTTTCTTCCTATTCTCATGTGGTCTTCATTTACCATGGTCTCCTATTCCTTGTTCTCCCTCTCTGTTGTTGATCCAGCTGGGATCTCCCACTCACCCAAGCTCTCTTTCCCTCCACCCTCGCCCTTCACTGTCCCCACTCATGTCCAGGCTGTTCATGTAGATCTCATTCCATTTCTCTGTCATTGGGCGATCCCTGTGTCTTTCTTGGGGTCCTGTTTTCCAGGTAGCCTGCCTGGTGATGTGAGTAGCAGTCCAGTCATCCTTGTTCCACATCTAGTATCCTGTTATGAGTGAGTACATACCATGTTTGTCTTTCTGAGTCTGGGATACCTCACTCAGGATGATTTTTTCTAGGTCCATCCATTTGTCTGCAAACCTCATGATGTCATTGTTTTTCTCTGCTGAGTAGTATTCCATTGTGTATATGTACCACATTTTGTTTATCCATTCTTCAGTTGAAGGGCATCTAGGTTGTTTCCATGTTCTGGCTATTACAAACAATGCTGATATGAACATAGCTGGACAAGTGCTCTTGTGGTGTGGTTGAGCATTCCTTGGGTATATGCCCAAGAGTGGTATAACTGGATCTTGGGGGAGATGGATTCCCAATTTTCTAAGAAAGCATCATATTGATTTCCAAAGTGGTTGTACAAGCTTGCATTCCCACCAGCAGTGGAGGAGAGTTCCCCTAGCTCCACATCCTCTCCAGCATAAGGTGTCTTCAGTGTTTTTGATCTTAGCCATTCTGACAGGAGTAAGGTGGTATCTCAGAGTTGTTTTGATTTGCATTTCCCTGATGATTAGGGATGTTGAGCAATTCCTTAAATGTCTTTCAGCCATTTGAGTTTCCTCTGTTGAGAATTCTCTGTTTAGTTCTATAGCCCATTTCTTAATTGGACTGTTGGGCATTTTGATATCTAATTTCTTGAGTTCCTTATATATTCTGGATATCATTCCTCTGTCAGATGTGGGTTTGGTGAATATCTTTTCCCATTCTGTAGGCTGTCGCTTTGCTTTGTTGACCGTATCCTTTGCCCTACAAAAGCTTCTCAGTTTCAAGAGGTCCCATTGATTGATTGTTTCTCTCAGTGTCTGTGCTACTGGTGTTCTATTTAGAAAGTGGTCTCCTATGCCAATGCGTTCAAGACTACTTCCTACTTTCTCTTCTAGCAGGTTCAGAGTAGCTGGATTTATGTTGAGGTCCTTGATCCACTTGGACTTAAGTTTTGTGCACGGTGATAGATATGGATCTATTTGCAGCCTTCTACATGTTGATATCCAGTTTTGCCAGCACCATTTGTTGAAGATGCTTTCTTTTTTCCATTGTGCACTTTTGGCTTCTTTGTCAAAAATTATTTGTTCATAGGTGTGCGGATTAATGTCAGGGTCTTCAATTCGACTCCATTGGTCCACATGTCGGTTTTTATGCCAGTACCAAGCTGTTTTTATTACTGTAGCTCTATAGTACAGCTTGAAGTCAGGGATCGGGTTGCCTTCAGAGGTTGTTTTATTGTACAGGATTCTTTTGGCTATCCTGGGTTTTTTGTTTTTCCATATGAAGTTGAGTATTATTCTTTCCAGGTCTGTGAAGAATTGTGTTGGTATTTTGATGGGGATTGCATTGAATCTGTAGATTGCTTTTGGTAAGATTGCCATTTTTACTATGTTAGTTCTGCCTATCCATGAGCATGGGAGATCTTTCCATTTTCTGACATCTTCTTCAATTTCTTTTTTCAGGGACTTAAAGTTCTTGTCATATAGGTCCTTCACTTGCTTGGTTAGTGTTACCCCAAGGTATTTTATGTCATTTGTGGCTATAGTAAAGGGTGATGTATCTCTGATTTCCTTCTCTGCTTTTTTGTCCATTGTATATAGGAGGGCTACTGATTTTTTTTAGTTGATCTTGTATCCTGCTATGTTGCTGAAGGTGTTTATAAGTTGTATCAGTTCCTTGGTGGAATCTTTGGGGTTGCTCAAGTATACTATCATGTCATCTGCAAATAGGGAAAGCTTGACTTCTTCCTTTCCAATTTGTATCCCCTTAATCTCCCTATGTTGTCTTATTGCTCTGGCTAGAACTTCAAGTACTATATTGAATAAGTATGGGGAGAGTGGACAGCCTTGCCTCATTCCTGATTTTAGTGGAATTGCTTTGAGTTTCTCTCCATTTAATTTGATGTTGGCTGTTGGCTTGCTGTAAATTGCCTTTATTATGTTTAGGTATGTTCCCTGTATTCCTGATCGCTCCAAGACCTTTATCATGAAGGGGTGTTGGATTTTGTCAAATGCCTTTTCAGCATCTAGTGAGATGATCATGTGGTTTTTTTCTTTGAGTTTGTTTATATATTGTGTATCACATTGACAGACTTTCGTATGTTGAACCATCCTTGCATCCCTGGAATGAATTCTACTTGATCATGGTGGATAATTGTTTTGATGTGTTCTTGGAGTCTGTTTGCCAGTATTTTATTGAGTATTTTTGCATCAATGTTCATGAGGGAGATCGGTCTGTAGTTCTCTTTCTTTGTTGTATCCTTGTTTGGTTTGGGAATCAGGGTAATTGTAGCCTCATAGAAGGAGTTTGGTAATGTTCCTTCTGTTTCTATTGTATGGAACAATTTAGAGAGTATTGGTATTAACTCTTCTTTGAAGATCTGGTAGAATTCTGCACTGAAACCATCTGGTCCTGGGCTTTTTTTGGTTGGGAGACTTTTAATGACTGTTTCTATTTCGTTAGGGGTTATTGGACTATTTAAATAGTTTATCTGGTCTTGATTTAATTTAGGTATGTGGTACCTATCCAGAAAATTATCCATTTCTTTTAGGTTTTCCAGTTTTGTGGAATAGAGGTTTTTGAAGTATGACCTGATGATTCTCTGGATTTCCTCAATGTCTGTTGTTATGTCCCCCTTTTCATTTCTGATTTTGTTGATTTGGATGCTCTCTCTCTGTCTTTTGGTTAGTTTGGATAAGGGCTTGTCTATCTTGTTGATTTTCTCAAAGAACCAACTCTTTGTTTCATTAATTTTTTGTATTGTTCTCTTTGTTTCTATTTTATTGATTTCAGCTCTCACTTTGATAATTTCCTGGCATCTATTTTTCCTGGGAGACTTTGCTTCTTCCTGTTCTAGAACTTTCAGGTGTGCTGTTAAGTCACTAGTGTGAGATTTCTCCAGCTTATTTATGTGGGCGTTTAGTGCTATGAATTTCCCTCTTAGTACTGCTTTCATAGTGTCCCATAGGTTTGGATATGTGGTGTCTTCATTTTCGTTGATCTCTAGGAAGTCTTTAATTTCTTTCTTTATTTCTTCCTTAACCCATTGGTGATTCAGTTGGGTATTGTTCAGTTTCCATGAGATTGTAGGTTTTCTGTAGTTTTTGTTGTTGTTGAAATCCAACTTTAGACCATGGTGGTCTGATAGAACACAGGAGGTTATTCCAATTGTTTTGTATCTGTTTAGATTTGTTTTGTGACCAAGTATGTGGTCGATTTTAGAGAAGGTTCCATGGGGTGCTGAGAAGAAGGTATATTCTTTTTTGTTAGGATGGAATGTTCTGTAGATGTCGATTAAGTCCATTTGAGTCATGACATCAGTTAAGTCCTTTATTTCTCTGTTAAGTTTCGATTTGGGGGATCTGTCCAGTGGTGAAAGTGGGGTGTTGAGGTCTCCCACTATTAATGTGTGGGGTTTTATATGTGATTTAAGCTTTAATAATGTTTCTTTTACATATGTGGGTGCCCTTGTGTTTGGGGCATAAATGTTCAGAATTGAGACTTCATCTTGGTGGATCTTTCCTGTGATGAGTATGTAATGCCCTTCTTGATCTCTTTTGATTGATTTTAGTTTGAAGTCTATTTTGCTGGATATCAGGATGGCTACACCCGCTTATTTCTTAAGACCGTTTGATTGGAAAGTCTTTTCCCAGCCTTTTATTTTTAGGTAGTGTCTATCTTTGAATTTGAGATGTGTTTCTTGTATGCAGCAGAAAGATGGGTCCTGCTTTCGTATCCATTCTGTAAGCCTATGTCTTTTTATAGGTGAGTTAAGTCCATTGATATTGAGGGATATTAATGTCCAGTGATTGTTCATTCCTGTTATTTTTTGGTGGTGATGTGTGTGTACTTTTCTTCGTTGGGGTTTACTGCTGTGGCTTTATCTATTGCCTGCGTTTTCGAGGGTGTATCTGACTTCCTTAGGTTGGAATTTTCCTTCTAGTGCTTTCTGTAGGGCTGGGTTTGTGGATAAATATTGTTTAAATCTGGCTTTGTCATGGAATGTCTTGTTCACTCCATCTATGATGATTGAAAGTTTTTCTGGGTATATTAGTCTAGGCTGACATCCATGGTCTCTTAGTGTCTGCATTACATCTGTCCAGGACCTTCTGGCTTTCAAAGTCTCCACTGAGAAATCGGGTGTTATTCTGATAGGTTTGCCTTTATATGTCACTTGGCCTTTTTCCTTTGCTGCTCTTAATATTCTTTCTTTATTCTGTACGTTTAATTGTCTAATTATTATGTGGCGAGGGGACTTTTTTTGGGGGTCTAGTCTGTTTGGTGTTCTATAGGCTTCCTGTATCTTCATAGGCATTTCCTTCTTTAAGTTGGGAAAGTTTTCTTCTATGATCTTGTTGAATATATTTTCTGTGCCCTTGAGTTGGTATTCTTCTCCTTCTTCTACCCCTATTATTCGTAGGTTTGGTCTTTTCATTTTTTTTTTTTTTTTTGAGATAAGGTTTCTCTGTGTAGCCACGGCTATCCTGGAACTCACTTTGTAGACCAGGCTGGCCTTGGACTCAGAGAGATCTGCCTGCCTCTGCCTCTGCCTACCTGAGTGCTGGGATTATGGGATTAATGGCATGCACCACCACTGCCCAGCTACATTCACATCTTTAAACTCTATGAGGGTTTTTATGTTATGGGCATGAGTGTGCTTGGAGCTTTGTACAGACAAGCTGTATACAGAGAACTTTGACAGACACCTGTGAACGTTTCACACAGAAAACCATCCTCTATGAGTGAAACTCCAGGTATGGAATCAAAATTAGAACATGAATTCACTGCTGTTTTGTTCACAGGATAATATTTTCCCAATTCTTTGAGGCTTAAGTGAGGATGGATGAGTTTCTTACTCTCAAAATTAAAAAAGAAAGAAAAAGAATAGCCAACTTGCTCGGCTGCCATTGTAAGGAATAGGCTATGGAAGTAAAAGGGCCAAAAGGACAAGGAAAGAGAAGAGCTCAGCAAATGAGACACGGTTAGGTCAATGGACGAAGCAAAACTTCATCTCGCTTAGGATTAAGCGAAGCCAATATCATCAGCTCTCTGGACACACACGGCATGAGGATGAGTTTATCAATTCATACAGTCGGCACTTTAGGCAATGTGAAATTCCAACTCTTCAGAAACTATACTACCTGATATGGTGGCTATAAACAACAAATGGCTAAGAAACATAAATAAAAAAATATAAGAGATAACAAGCTGTTAGATAAGCATCAGCAACAACTCGACACATAGTATTATGTAGTTTCTTTAAAGATGAGAGAATAAGGGAAAAGGAACAAATGAGTTTTTTCCCCTCATTTTTCCTTAAGGTATCTATCTAGAGTAGATTAAAATTTAGCATCCTGGTAGCATAGTGACATCATCATAGGAGAGCTGAGGCAAGAAGGAACCTTAGATAGACTTTGCCATCCAAGTCTGCAAAGAAGATAACGAATATCCACTTAACTTACTCTGGATTATGTAGAACACTCTGAGCTTTCTTCTGTTTTGTCTTACATTCATTCCTTCAAAGGAAAACATCTAGTATAAGACACTGACTTCGTTTGCTTAAAGTAACATGCCTGGAACAAATTACTCATGTGAAGTTGCCCCCTATGATGCTGAAGAAATGTCATGATGAAGGTACAGGTTAGATTTTAGTCCCAGCCTCAATGTTGACATCCTTTCTGTATTGACTACATGCATTTGGGTGCCCCTGGAATTTTAGTCCCAGCGCCCAAATCCTTAGTCTATTTGTTCCTCAATGCTTTTCGCTATCTCCAACCTAGCACAGTTCATCTAACAGTATGGTGTACATTACATTGTCCACCTGATTCCTCAAGTCAGACAGACAAGAGGCACCCTAACCTCCCTGGACCCCCACATAGAACACATAAGTATTACCAGGTCCTACCATCTTGTTCTCTAACTTGTCTACTATGTCTTCACTCCTTTATTCTTTATTATCTTCAAGATGTCATTATTTATCACCTGCATGATGGGGTTACAGGTCTTACAGATCATTGTCATCCCCATCAGAGAAAAAGGAGACCTTTAAACATTTCCACCTGTTCCAAAATTTCCACAATTCCAAATGAGGAATTTGATTTCCTCATTTCCCTATTACAAGTTGCTAAAGGACTCCTCAATTTTCATAATAGTGTTTTAATTAACTTAATTAATAGTTCGTTTATTTTACATTTGTGGTGTTTAGGATTTAATTTTGGGCCTTTCTCATGCAGAGCCATCTCTAGCACCCTCCCCTCTCTGCCCCAGTACTTTCATTTTGTTTAGGACAGTGCTATGCTAAGTTGACCAGGTTAGGCTTGAACTTTCTCTTGCAATCTTCCTGCCTCAACCTCCTGAAGTAGCTGGTCTCATCGCCTCCTGTGACCAGGTCTAGTTAGTGACCTCAGTGATTTTAAACGTGCTTTATGTGGAAGGAAATCTCCCACAAATGTTATTTTATGTACCATCTCAGCTACACGGAGTTGACTAGAGTTGAAAAGAAGGGTTTCGTTTGTGTACCGACCAGGATGTAGGTTTTGTGTGCATAAAATACAAGAGCTGTAAGCCTGATTTGAACAACTTCCCTGTGCAGCCGTGGGCTAGTAATAAAGTCCTTCTTTTTGGCTTGAAGAGTGCCTGTGTGGTGGTCTCTTGATGGGCTTGAACAAGCTGAATCTTGAGTCAACTCACAGTTTATATTCCATATAAGAGTGTACTGTGATCACCTCAACCAAACCCACAATCACCTTACCTTCAGGAAACAATCAAGTAGCAGTACTAAGAATTAAAAATACAGACGAAATATAAGTATGGTTAAAAAAAATGGCATGCTCTGGTGGTATGTGTTTTACATAGTGCTCGTAAGTGCATTCACATGTGGGTGATGCCAAGACTGTGATATATATTATAAAAAATGACTCTTCCTCTTGGTTGAGTCACAATATAACTCTTTAGAAAAGATAATCATAGAGAATAACCCAAGTCACTGTTCTTCTAATACAAAAATTATTAAAGTTAGTGCCAAATGCATGGGTTGAAACCTGGTAAATGCCACTTGGTATGGCCTGCAAGTCTCAGATGAACTGATTATCTTTTCTATAAGAGACATCTAATGTCTTTGCCAAATAGGGCTTCAGTAAACATGAGGAACTTGGGGGTTGAGGTTTGCCTTGGAGCTAATGGATATTAAAAGATACTAAAGAGCTCCCTGGGTAGACCTGAGCCCGAGGTACTGAACCTGTTTATAATCACACACGCTGAGCCAGTACTTAGGCTAGCTGCTGAACTTTAATAGCCAATCTCAGGGAGAATGACCGTCATTCTTCATAAGCAAAATTAATGCAGATAGTGCCTATGAATTACTAGTTTAATTTTCAGAACAAGTTAAACAAACAATAAATATTGGTCAATATTTCTTTTATTTTATTTCAATGGAGAGAATATGAGTTTTAAAAAAAATATTTGACATGATAACAGGGCTACCAAGGGGGGATAAACACAATGAAATGGCCATGGGTGATGAAAACAAAAAAAATATAGAAATTTCAAGCATTTTTTTAATGAAATAAAAGTTTAATTTCATTCATATCCTTAATGAAAATTCCAATGGGATTTAATGACATACTTGATAGAAAGATGGTGTAGTTTGATACAGGGAATGAGAGTAGGGTTTTTCAGACTGTCTAATAGCCAGCCATTGTCTTTCTACCTAAGTCAATGAAAAAATCAAACCTCTTTTCCTTTCTTTTAACCTTGCCTTTTGACTAAATAGATTTCACTACCTCTTGAGATGGAGGGTGACACCCTTATCGTTATTTTTAAAAATGTACAGTCTTGATTCTTCATTTGACCTGGCACCTAGAAAAGTATTTCCTTTTGTAGAGGAATGGATGGTGCCTGCATTTCTCAGATAGAGCATTGAACAGAGTGTATTTTGTACATTGAACTAATGTTGCTGCTGTATGTAGAACAGGTAGTTTATACAACAGAGTCACAAATCTCATGGTAATTTAAATAATGGGAAGTGAGAATGGTGATGGAAGACATTCTTACCCAATTTTCATTTGCAGTAGAATGATTTATATGGGCAACAACTTTCTTCATCCAGAGCCAAATGGTGAGTCAATCCAATATTTAGTCCCATGACTCTCCTTCCAGAAAGTGCTTTGCATTAATATTTTTGTCATCTCAGAGAGGCGTTAGATATTTTACAATGTCTCTGATATCTATAGTTTCTTCTTTCTCAAAACTGCAGATGGCTTGCTTCTATTTAGGCAGTAGTACAGAGATAAGGCACAAATCCCATATTTATTACATCATTAACAATTAGCAATATGAAGTCAATTCCTTCCTTGTTTTTCTATGTCATCTTAAATGCTCAACTTTTGGATTACATTCTCATAAGGGAAATAATTCCAACAAAGCAGGGACTTTAAGCCCATTTACAACCATATTATAAATATGATAGAGATAATACTATTTTGTTTCAAGTATAAATTCAATTTTGATTTTTTCCTAACTATGATTTCTTGAACATCTAGTATGAACAAAACCCATTTCAGATATTATGGAAAGAATGAACAGGGAAAAGACCTATCCTTCACCTTAACAGTGTTTACAATTAAGGCAGGAATTAAGTATCACATTTCCTGTAAATTAGTGATTTCAGCACAAATGAACAAATTAATGCCATTTATTTAATAAGTACTTTAGCAATATGTATATATGTGGCTTCCATGGATTAGTTTTCCAGTATTGTGTTATGGTTGGGTTTTGTATGCTTCCTCTAGTAACTAATTACCCATAGTACTTAAAAACATGACACAGTAAATGTCAGTGACAACAGGAAAGTAAATATATATGGCATAATCATGTAGTTATGTTTCTTAATATGAAGGATAATTTACCCTGGGAACAGCACAGCAATCTTCCCTATATGTCTCATTACCCAGTGTATGTACCATAATAAATAAGATGGTTACATGAGAAGCGATTGAGATAGAGTGCTAATCTATAATCCATGAAATGTAAAGCTGAATCAGGCTATAATATGTGTCTATATATTTATATACTATTATGAATATGTACACACCAAAGTTTGAAAATATTATCGACCTAATAATATTGAAATATCCAAATGTTATATTTAGTGATGAGAAATAAAACTTTAGTCTCTTTGGTTATGATGAAGAATATGTGAAAAAAATTGTATATATTTTTCACATTACATCTAACTTCTCCATCATAACAGTCCTCATAATTTCAAGCAATTATTTTTTTCAGCTGTTGCCATTATGCTGAACTCTCATAAGCTCAGGCATAGTGAGTATCTCATTCATTTATGTACCCCTCTTTGTTAATAAAAATCTAAGAATGAATGAGGAGGCTTGTAAGTTTGCAGAATCTTCACAAGAGTAGGGCGTTCCATATACAAGATTACCATTAGCAAAGTCATCTGAGGAAATCCTAGATACTTTCCTGGATCTTAGGGCAAGTGTAGAAAAAGAAAAGGATTAGTGTTGGAATAAGGGAACATTAGGTGAAATCTGTGTGTCAGTCATTAAGTAGAACTGAATATTGAGTGTTGCAGTTTGAAGGGCAATATCATAAGAATACTGTTCTACTAAGAACAGCTTTATTAGTGTGTCAGAGACACTACACGGGAAAGAACTGGCTAAAGTCTGTGTCAGCAGTTGAAAATATTATAGTGATTCAGCATTAGCCAAGGAACACAACTTGAATAAATCAATCATTACAAATATTATTGATGAGACTTATGATAACATATATAAAATATCTATTTTTTGTGTATGCATGTGAACAACTCATATGCAAATTACTTAAACATAAGTAGGATAGGAAGAAGTAGCAACTTGAGGACTCAAAGAAACAGGATAACAGGATTGTAGGTATTAGTAGCTAGCATTAATTTCTGATTTACATTTTTCAGGAATATGGGATGTAGAGGCCATGTTGAATTAAGAAAATGCCATGGTTTTTCCAGGTGGGTAAATAATTTCAGAGCCCAGTGTCATAAAGTGGAATACTTTGTGTTGGGAATGTTATAGAATGGATAGAAACAGTAATTAAAGTTGTATTAAGTTTATTCTGAAATGACCTAAATCGTAAATAACCTTTCACCACCTCAAAAGGAATCTGAAATTAAGAAAAGAAACAGAGTAAGGACATGGCAAACAAACAAACAAACAAACAAACAGAATGAGAAATTGATTGTACTAGACTTCACTGGCACATTTTACCCAGTAATTATCTAGGTGTTTCCTGATATGTGTCTTAGCTTTACTGTGTGTTTATAGACCAGAAATGTACTTTATGATGTCATAAAATTTTCCATCTTTCTTTCAAGTAAAAGATAAGGTATTTCAGATACAGATAAATGAGCTTAATTTTAAAGACTATTTCAAGAAGAGGAATTTTATAGAGTTACTTTGTGTTTGTTCATATAATATAGGGACCATCAGGGAAATAGTAACAACTACTTATCTAAGTATACTTCAGAGATAGAGAGTAAATGACCTATTACATTGTATTTTGAATTTTAAACTATAATTACATCATTTCCCCCACTCCCATCCTCTCTCCAACACCTCCCATACCGCTTCCCTTGATCTCCTTTCATATCCCTCTCCTCTCTGCCACTCAAATTGATGATCTCTTTGTATTTTACACACACACACACACACACACACAAATATATATATATATATATATGTGTGTATATATATATATGTATATATATATACAACCTACTGAGCTCTTGTAGTGTGGCTTATGTGTATATCATTTCAGGGCTGACCACTTTGTATTGGATAATCAATTAGGGGGTTCATTCCTGGGAGAAGTATTCCCCTAACTCAGAAGTCATTAATTGTCTGTACTTCTCTGTCTAGGAGAGGGACCCCATGAGTTTTTCCTCTTCTGTATTAGCATGTCTTGTATAGGCAGCAATATTGTTGAGGTGTCAGGGGTTCTGGGGAATACCTTGTCCTCTGGCCTTTAAGATCTTTCCACCCCATCTTCTACAATATTCCCTAACCATTAAGTACAGGAGTTGTGCTGTAAGCATACCCACTGGAGCTGGGATCCCCATGATCTGTTAATTTTTATATTATGGCCCTGCTGTGGTTTTCTGTAATGGTCTCTGTTTGTTGTAAAAAGACACTTCTTTTATGAGGGGTGGGTGCTACACTTATCTTCAAAACTTACAAATTTTTTTGCAATGATGGAAATTTAACACAAGGTCCTAATATGTTCTGTAAACTCCCTATCATTGAGTTTAATCTACAGCCTCTATACTATTAATCATTGAAGAGAAATGAGTTATTCATTGACTGAAATTGGAACATCAAGGAAA
The DNA here is from genome assembly GCF_949786415.1 of Peromyscus eremicus. NCBI lineage: Eukaryota > Metazoa > Chordata > Mammalia > Rodentia > Cricetidae > Peromyscus > Peromyscus eremicus. The sequence continues at coordinate 39,521,401 of NC_081435.1, forward strand.
ATATGACTTTTAAGGATAAATGCTAAGTATGTTTATTTAGCTTCCTTATATGATGAATTTTTGAGAGCTCAAGCATATCAATACTCAATGCAAATATACAAGTAAAGCTAAGAAAAGATTGATATGCACTGGACTCGTTAGGAGATTTTTCATTCATAATTCTGTTTTCATATGGTGTCATATTGAAAATCCAGCTACATGCTATAAATAACAGTTGATAATTATTTACCAGCAGTTTCATGTTTATTATCTCACTTACTCTTTGTAAAAATGCCTTTCTTTCTCATTTCTTTTATAATTAAAAAGATTATATTATTGTCAAGAATTTTGTACATCTTCAGTGTTTTTGATCTTAGCCAATCTGACAAGTATGATGTGGTATCTCAGAGTCGTTTTGATTTGCATTTCCCTGATGATTAAGGATTTTGAGCAATTCCTTAAATGTCTTTCAGCCATTTGAACTTTCTCTGTTGAGACTTCTCTGTTTAGCTCCTTAGCCCATTTTTAATTGGACTGTTGGTTATTTTGATATCTAATTTATTGAGTTCTTTATATATTCTGGAGATCAGCCCTCTGTCAGATGTAGGGTTGGTGAAGATCTTTTCCCATTCTGTAGGCTGTCGTTTTTTCTTGTTGACTGTGTCCTTTGCCCTACAAAAGTTTCTCAGTTTCAAGAGGTCCCATTTATTAATTGTTTCTCTCAGTGTCTGTGCTACTGGTGTTATATTTAGGAAGTGACCTCCAGTGCAAATGCATTCAAGACTACTTCCTACTTTCTCTTCTATCAGGTACAGAGTAACTGGATTTATGTTGAGGTCTTTGATCTACTTAGACTTAAGTTTTGTGCACGGTGACAGATATGGATCTATTTGCAGCCTTCTACATGTTGGCATCCAGTTATGCCAGCACCATTTGTTGAAGATGCTTTCTTTTTTTCCATTGTAGATTTATGCCGGTTGCAGTGGCGCACATGGGTAGGATTTGCTGAAGGAGGCAGAGGCAGGAGGATCACAAATTTTGTACATCTATACAATAAAATGTGACCATATCTGCCCCCATTTTCTCTTCCAACTCCCCCCATAATCTTCATAACACATTTCCTTTTCAGCTTCATATCCTCCTCCTCCTCTTCCTCCTCCTCCTTCTCCTCTTCCTCTCCTCCTCCTCTTTTCTTTTTCTTCTCCTAACACTAAATCCTATTAGTGCTTCTCTCATACAGGAATGAGTGTCAGACCATCCACTGGAACATGGAAAATCTACCAGTGGCTCTATCCTTGCAAAGGGGATCATTTTCTCTCTCTTAGTAGCTACCAACTGCCAATAGATCTTCTTAAGTGGATGAAGACTAGATGGCACCTTTCTCATTTCAGTAGAATTTTACTAACTTCATTTTGTATAGTGTCTGTGCAAGTAACCACAGTTGCCATGAATTCAAGAGCGTGACAGCCATGGTATTTCTAGAAGACAGAATTTCACAGTACTTCTCATTCTATGACTCTTAAATTCCCTCTGATACCCTTTCCACAATGTTCCCAGAGACTTGGCAGTATCCTAACAAAAATGTCCCATTTCAAGCTGAGAACCTTTTAGGACTGCACACTCAGTCCCTTATTCTAGCAGTTTGACAAGCTACACATCTATCCATTGACTACTGTTCAATGTTAAAAGAAGTTTCTCTGGCTGAATTAGAGAGCAGCCTACATGTATGGGTATAGAGATAAATATTTACAAGGCAGTTTGATAACATGAACATTCACCAGGTTTGACTGTGGGACCTATGATCTCCCCATTCCTGGACTTCTCATTGGGATAACAGTGCAAGGTATAAAACTTTTTCCTGTGGAACAGGCATCAACTCCAATCATAAAGTGGTTAGTTACTCCTCCACAGCCATTTCAGTTTTGTATCTAGCAGGTCATTAGTGTGAGTAAGAGCACCAATGCCTCAAAACAGCTCTGTAGTATGGGATGTGACCACTTAAAATGTAATAATAATTCAAGTTTTTAATGGGATTTGTTCCTAGTGTAGAAAGCAGCATAATCAAGATTAAACTCAAATTACTCTAGCATGACTATGCTCTTCTGTTTTCTGTTACATTCAGAAGTTGTTCTGTATAATCTAGAAGTATTCCTTATGGAAGATAGTTGTTTCACAAACAATCATTGGGTATTAATTAACAAGGTGGCAGTTAATATGGCATTGGTCACTGGTAAATGTCTAAGAGCTGACTTTTAGAATAGTACTAATAGGAAGGTAGAGCCCTAACTTACAATATTTGCTTATTTTCATGGTGCAAATACTTTCTGCAGGACTAATTTCAAGCCATTGGCTTTTGTCACCCAATGTGAATTTGAAGATGTCCAAGGCCTCAATACTAACACTATCAAAAATTTTATCTTAAGTTTTAAGTATGTGATTGGCAGCTTAAATAAAGTAAGGAATTAAGAAATAATGAGTCATCTAGCCTTGTCAATGGGCAAATTGCTAAAGATGGTAAGGCAGAATGTTTAAAAGCTCCAAGCAGGCCTGGGCCACACATCACTGGTCATTGTGTTTCTGGCCTATATTCCCGCAACACAGGAGGGTAAGGCAGGAGGACTGCTGTGGATTTGAGGTCAGTGTAGGACACATGCTCAGCTCTTTCGAAATTAAAAGAAAGAAAGAGATGAATTTTAAATGTTGATTAACAATTTTAGTACGAGTAATTATGTTTATAGAATTTAATTTTTAATAGCAGCTATAGTATTAATATCAAATTGTCAATTCCAGAAAGTTTAACCACTAGTTCCTGAGATCTAGTATGAAGGGTTTCCAGCACATTACTAGATTGGAATCAAAGATATAATTTAAGTCACCCAGGAAAAAAATTGTGAAGGGAGCATTTAACACAGTTTCAGTACAGAGCTCCTACTCTCTGATCAGTGTTAGTCTGTGCTTTAAGGTAATGGAACTTTAGCAGTATGGGGTTTTCTACAAAGGCTGCACCTCGATTCTTGCTGATTTACATTTTCCTCCAGACTTGTGGTGTATGACAGTCAGAGCAGCCTGTGTGATTCATCCTTGGCATAAAGATCAAGAGTCTTGTTGCTCCAGGGATGAATGAAGATAGCAGAATATGCTTCTGATGATGACTATCATTTCCACGGCTACTGCCTGCAGAGAATTTATGAGTTAGCTAGCTTCTCGTGTTTACTACAGTTCATACTAATGGAAGGCAACTAATTTTAAGCATAAAGTGAACATGCTAACCATTGTCATTTAGAAGGTGGTTTATGGCGCTGAATGGCCTTGGAAAATGAGAGTGGGCTTTGTAGTTTATAATGTAATATATTGAAAGTATAGGATATTTCTGCGTTGCTAGATTTAAAAATACTTTACAAAATGAATGAGAGACAGTGATTAAGTCATATTTCATACTGGACATAGAAATATTTATTTTTCATGAGTTAAAATGATAGTATTGACTCTCCTTTTTAAAAGGTACTATATAACACATTAAGTGATATAATCTGTTTAACTCTATGAGACAAAATGTTGTCAACCTTCTTTATTTGTGATATCACTCTTTGTATTACATCATATATGTGGTGGATATAGTCTTGGGAAACTTGGAATGTAGACTTTGATATACTAGTTGCTGTGGGATGTTCTGTATGCTGTGAATGTGTTGCTCTGATTTGTTGATAAATCAAAAGCTGATTGGCCAGTAGCCAGGCAGGAAGTATATGAGGGGTAAGTAGACAAGGAGAATTCTGGGAATAGTAGACACCAGCCGCCACCACAGGAACAACATGCCAGCAGAGCAGTAAGCCACGGCCACGTGGCAACTTATAGATTTATAGAAATGGGTTAATTTCAGATATAAGAATTAGCCAGCAAGAGGGCTGCCATGGCCATAATTTAAAAATAATATAAGCCTGTGTATGTTTATTTGGGTCTGAGCAGCTGTGGGACTGGTGGGTAAGAGAGATTGTCCTGACCACGAGTCAGCAAGAGCTGGGCAGGACCAAGAAAACTTTAGCTACAACTAGTAAAAACAAAGAATTAAACCATCCAAACTCAGACCAATCCACATTCTAACTAAGTTTTGTACTTGAATTACTTCATTCTTTTTAGATTTTTTCACTTTACTTTGTGTGGGCACAGTGTGCAACTATTTGCATGCATGTAAGTTGATACAAATGCCAGTTTAACCAGCTGACAGCCAATTTACATCATTTTTTTAAAAAAGTCTATTTATAGTGATGTCTCTGTTTTCTGAATTTGTATTTTATATGTAGATATATAATGGAATTATGACATTATACTTTGGAGTAATGTAAGCTTGCTGTTTTCCAGTACCTACTACTTTCTTCTAATATTTTTATAGCAAAAAAATGGAGAAAATTGTATAATTTGACATTGAAGAAGCTAAATACCAAAAGATAGGTGAATACAGATTCCCAAACATAAACCAAATTGCTAATAAGTGTTTTTGATATGTGTTGAGAATGATATTTTACCTCTACGACCTTTTCTACATCATTTTTTCCTTGGTACAGCTGTGAGAAAAACAACTCTCAGTTGAATGACATCACATAGAATACCAGCTCTGTAATACTCAATACTCTCAAGGTTATGAAAAGCAAGAGATGTCTGAGAAATTTGAACAGCCAAGAAAATCCATGGACACTGAAGTGTGAATACATACATACACACACACACACACACACACACACACACACACACACACACACACACTTTGTTGTTTTGTTTTCATATATAGGTTCCTGGAATAAAACAGAGATATTAAGGTAAAAATGAGGAAATACCTCATTTTTGTGGTAACTCATAATGTCAAAAAAGTACATTAACAATACCACATAATATTGGCCCATTAATTTTATAAATGAAGCATTATTATTATTATTATGAGATAGATGTGAACATCAGGAATACATAAGCTGAGAAGTATGTGATAACTCTCTACTCTTTTCTAAATAATTCAGTTAATATTAAAACATGTTATGGAATCCAATGTTTATTGGAGGACAAAAACTATATAGACAATGAAGTAAAAATATTAGTATAAAGTGATAATTAAACATACCCAAGAAGGTACAAGTAATACACAATCCCAAAGAGTTAAGTAAAGAAATATAAGAAAATAACTCAACAATGAAATGACAGGAATAAACATTATTCATTATTAACTCTCAACATTAAGAGCCTCAGTTCCTCTCTAAAAGGACACAGATTAACAGATTGAATTAGAAAACAAAATCCAACTTTCTGCTTTCTTCAAGAAACTCACCTCATAATCAAGGACAGATACCACCTTAGGGTAAAAGGAAAAAGTTATTCCAAGTAAATACAGCAATTAAAAAAAAAAACAGGCATATGTATTCCAGAATCTGATAAAATAAACTTCAAACCAAGACAAGTCAGCTTTGGAAGGGCATTTCAAATGTGTTAAAGTAAAAACACCCATCAAGAGGATACTACAATTCTAAGAATTTATAGGCTAAACATAGGGACACCTCGTTTATAAAACAAACAATATTAGATTTAAAAATCAGATTGAACCCAACAGAGTTGTAGTAGGTGATTTAAGTACTCCACTCTTACCAACAGACATGCCATAGAGACAAAAACAAAATAGAGAAACTCTTGAGCTAAATGATATAATAAATCCAATGGGCCTAATAGACACCTACAGAATAGTCAACCCAAGCACTGAAAACTAAACTATCATCCTTTGGTACTTTCTCTGAAATCAACTGTGTATTAGTACACAAAGTAAGTCTCAACAAGTTTGGAGAAATTTAAACAACCTCTCACATACTATCCAACTATAAATGATTAAGCTAGAGATGAGTAACAGCAGAATGACAGATTGTGTATATATTCCTGGAAGTTACACAACACAATATCAAATGAAAACTGGGTCAAGGGAGAAATAGAGAAAGAAATTAAAAATTCCTAGAATGGAATGAAATGGTGTATACAAACCGTGCAAACTTTTAGTAACACTGGTGCTAAGTCTCTCTCCCTCATTCCTCATGAACAGTCCTAACAAGTCCTTCTCACAGTAATGTGCTGCTGCTTGCATAGGGCGCATCTCCACGTACTTTTCTATCTCCTCACTTCAGCAACAATGGCCTTTCTAAATTAAAGACATTCAAGGGTGTAAATCCTTTCTTTGATCCTTATACACTGGGCAAATCAAAACTCCTACTTGAGACTCTGAAGGAACATGTTAAGATTCTCTTCCCTTGTCAATAAAAGAACACTGGGGTGTTACCTGGGTGCCTTCCTCCATCAAGCTCTTAATGATAGGTATGACCTATGACTTAGGCCAAACCAATGGTAGATTGTTCTGTGTACAACTTACAGATATGTTGGAAATGTTTTCAACCTGTCCCATAGGTTTAAGACATGAGGGAATAAGGAGACATCCAGGACAACAAACTACAAGGCACACTCTGAACCCACTCTGGATTCTTAATTTTGATGAACAGAAATTATGCTTCTTACTTTTTTAAGCTCCTCTTATTCTGACCATTGAATATAACCCTGTAGTTTCATTTTTTACCCACTCAGGTCTTGGTTCTTGCATGTAAAAACAGGCAATGGACTCACTGGGTGAATAAGACTTACTAGTGTGTTTTTCCCCCTGTGTCATATGACTAACTACTTGAAATATAATAGTTGACCTAAAAAAGGTTTATTAACTTGACTTATCATAACTATTGCCTCAGGCAAAAAGGGAAGTTTGGAGAAATATCTTAAAGCTAAAGATTACCAATATTCCATTTTCATCATTCAGCAGGGGAAACGTGGTTAGCAAATGCCTTTAATCCCAGCACTTGGGAAACAGAAGGCAGACTCAGGCAGATCTCTGAGTTTGAGGTCTGCTGGATATACACAACAATTTCTAGACCATCCAAGGCTCCAAAGTGAGACACTGTCTCCAAAAATTATAATAACAACAATGTTATATTCAATCAAGTACATCTATTACTGAATTCCCATGTAGTATCAAAAAAAAAGAAAGAAAAAAGTGGAGGAGAAGCATTTATTAATAACAATGCATAAATCTCAAGACAAAACAAATGACTTTAAATATATAGATTTTGAGGAACACATGTGTTTCTTATCTTGTGAATATCAATCATAATATTTATCATATAATACCTGCCAGAATATTAGACATTGGAGGGGAAAAATAGTAGATAAAACTTCTGAACTCCAGCTTCCTCCTATTATATTCCTTTCTTATTATATTACCTCTGACCTGTGTAATCATGATGAGTAAATAAGGCTTAATAACAATAAATGCTGCCTTTCTATTGACTCATTGGCATTAAATCACATCAAATGAGAGAGAGAGAGAGAGAGAGAGAGAGAGAGAGAGAGAGAGAGAGAGAGAGAGAGAGAGAGAGAGAGATATGGAGAGGAAGACATAATTTAAGATTACAGGTATGCATTAGCTTAGGTTCTAAAAGTTGATTACATAGGACACCCAGTGCAAGTCAGGCTGATGGTTACATTGCTCTTTTAAAATAAGCTTAAGCAAACAGGCTGAGTGCACAGTCGGATATCAGGCTTCAGTTTTAAGTGACTTCAAGTTGTATTATAAACACTGGCTTTGAGGTCTAGCAAAAGTACCAGTCTCTCATAACAAGAGATATTTTTATCACAAGGCACAACAATATTAACCATTATAGGAGGTTTTATTTATTTATTTATGTTTATTTTTGGTCCATGGTCCATTTGAACATATAATCTGTTATGGTGGGAATGGCATGGTAACATGAACAGGAGGCAGCTGGTCACGTTGCATCCACAATCAGAAAGCAACAAGAGATGAATGGTGTGCTCAGCACGCTGTCTCCTTTTCCATCAGTCAAGAATCCCAAACCATGGAATGGCATTACTTAGGTTTATGGTGGACCTTTCTACTTAAACTAATCCAATCTAGAAACTTTGTCCAGACTTGTCCAAAATTTGTCTATTAGGTGACTCTAGGACCTATCAAGTTGACTGTGTTGACCCTTGCAGACTCTGTTTACCACATTTTAAAAAGGTTTTATAGTGCTTTAATTTGCGCTACCCGAAATTCTGCAATTATACTATTACCAGAGATCATGGAGGAAAAAGTCAATAGAACAGCCTGATTGTGTCACTAATTTAAATTTGTGTCTTTGCTTTCTTTGGCTTACTTGACTATCCACTTAGTGTTACAATTATCTATAGATGTAAGAAAAAAACTAACCAGTTTGTGAAATTGTTTTCTCCATCATCTCTTGTGTCACATTTTAGTTTTAAAGAAGATAATTTTCTTTTAGATAAAAAATAAGGTGTAAATTGAAATATAATCGCATCTTTTTTCCTTCTCCTTCTTTTTCCTCTAGTCCTTCCCAGGTACCCTCCTTCAAACCCCTCCCATGTCTCCTTCACTCAAGTCATTAGCCTCTTTCCCCCCTCTTTGGTTATTGTTGTGGTATATGCGTGTGTGTGTGTGTGTGTGTGTGTGTGTGTGTGTGCACAAATATATAAATACAACATGCTGTCAGTGTGTACATGGTCTTACATTATATTGGATACCAATAAAAGTACTCATCCCTGGGAAAGGCTAGTTCTCCTTCATCCAGCTGTTATTAGTTGCCTGTGGCTCTTTGTTTAGAGTGGAACACTACAAAAGATTTCCTCTTCATGTTAATAAGCCCATAGACAGGGCCATAGTTCCAGTCTTGTTTATGCAGCCATCAAAATACAAACTTTCTAATGGTAGCCATCATTTTGCAGGAAAAAATATTAATTATATGTCAAATCCTATCATAACAAGGGGAATCATTGTGGTTATAAATAACATTTGAAACCCAGTGTAATTATATGTGACTATAAATAAGCTTTACAAATGATACATTTCATTTGCCTAATTTATATATGCCTTATCAAAGCAGCTTCCTGCTAATTTTAAAATCACTTCTATATTTTTGTGTTCATAGTAAACATATATAACCAATTTAAATAGCTAGTGATTGTCCTATTATCATATGTAACTGACATTTTGTGCTGTTTTTTTCTATATAAAACTTTTGGGGAATTAATTCCCTTCAACTGCATTTATTATGAGATTACTATCTATTTATAGTCCTTCTTGTTGAAGCCTTCAAAGAGAAAATGCATTCAAATGCTCTTGGTACAAATACTCGAGGTTAATAAATAATTTAATCATTTTGTTTAGCAAAGCTTTTGACTGAGAAATGCCTGCATTTATCTTTAAAGTAGCCAAATGATTTTTTTAGGACCTAGATTATTTGACTGGAAACTGCAGAATGTGACATATTATGCATGTGGAAATATCTTCATACAGCCACTAAATTAAGCTTTATCACTTTCCTTTCCTTAGTCTTTAAGAGGTTTAGTTACTGTTCTAATCACAGAATTGTAGACAAAAACTCAAGTGGTCCACTTATACTTAGATACTTGATGAAGAAAAATAATTAATCCCCCTCTCTTTGGGATGTGACATCAAAACCATTAAAAATAAACATCTGAGTAAGCAGACTGAATTAAGGTAGCATCGAAGTTTCTGATAAAAGGCAGGTTGAACAATAAACCTCCTTTGCCACTGAGCTGGTTCACAGAGGCTGTGTGAGGTGATGGTTCAGATTGTTCCAACTTGGTGTTCAGTGACATCATCATGTTGGTGTTGTAAACTCTTCATGGTGGGAGTAATTATACCATGAAAATTGGTAAATGACACAGTCAGAGACTTTGTTCCCTGGGGAGCCAGTTGCTGAGCATAACACAATAGCACTGTGAGAAACTAACTATTGGCTCCCAGGCTTGCATATTCATTTCTACCAAGTGAATGCTGGAAGATTCATTCCTTGAACTTGGAACTGAGCAATATCTTATTAATGGAAGAGGGGGAAAAAACAGCAAGACCTTAAGTGGAGCTCTTCTTAAATTTTACTGAATGGTTTTTCATGCAGAGAAGTGAGAGTAAACACGTACGGTGGGACTTTGAAGGAAGCATTAATAATGAGAATTATTTTTCTGTAATCATTGTCTCCACCTTTTACTTTGTGTTCTTTTGCCCACTGCATTTAATTATTGAGAACTGGATATCATTAAGGGTATAATATTTTCCCACTGTATGGGAAAGAAATTAACATTCCATTGGATGGCCTCTTTCTCCCTACATGAAGCTAGGCATAATGGTATTCAGTGATGTTTCTAGAAAGCTTTACTGCTTAGACCAATTATGTAGGTGGAGTTTTCCTGTCCCCGGAGCCACTTCCAAATTACCACACAGAGACTTATATTAGTTACAAATGCTCAGCCTATAGCTCAAGCTTATTACTAATTAGCTCTTGCAACTTAAATTAACCCATTTCTATTAAACTACATTTTGACACATAGCTTGTGGCTTTAGGTGTCCTCTAACATGTCTTGCTCCCTCTGCTTGTCGGCTGGTGTCTCTCTGATTCCGCCCTTTTTCTTCCCATTATTCCCAGTTTGGCTTCCCGCTAAACTTCCTGCCCAGCTACCTGCCTGTCAGCTTTTTATTGACCAATAAGAGAATACATGTTCACAGTGTACTGAATTATTCCTCAGCACAACTATATGAAAATTGAATGTTGATACCTTTAATTCCAACATTCTGTCTATAGTTTCAGCTCCAGGATTTACTTGTGCGTGTTTTCCCTGGAATAGTATAAGATTTCACAATGGAAAGCATATTGTTCTGAGAGACCCTTGGCTGTGTATATGCATATCTCCAACAAGATACATGTGTGTCTCTTTGTCTATGTCTGTGTGTCTCTGTGAGTAGTACATAACAATTTAAGCTGTAATTAGGCTAATAGAACTTAAGCATTTCTGTAGTTGTGTATCAGCTTCCCATGAGCTTTCAAAGATCTACATCATCATGTCTCTTTTTCCACTGAGCCAATGCATGTACAATTACTGATAGTACAAGGGGAAAAGGAAACAAATAGGAAATATACCTGTCCTCAATTCCACTATGCCCAGAATGCAGAGGAAAATATTCAAACCAATACAATGGTTAAATGAATTCTAATGGCTATATATATTCCAGTATGAAAATTTAAATCTGTACTCTCTCACATCTCACATTTATAATTAAATTGTCTAAAGGAAACTTACAAATTCAGTCAACATGAAAAAAATAAGATACTTTACTATCATACATGCACATAGAAACACAATATGCAATGATGCAAAATGCATTATTACAATAGTAAATGGAACCAGTAATGTGTACCACATTTATACATACATCTTCTGTTTTCTAATTATTTGATAATAAGGTGACTACTTGAAAAATACATTTTTCTTTTATTTGAGTGAAATAGTCCTGTTCATTTTTATACTAAAGTTTTTTAAAAAATTTAAAGAACATGAATTATTCTCTTTTATTTAAAATCTTGAAATGTAGTCTGTAATCAAATAATTCCTCATGTTAATCTAAAGTTGTGAGTAAATTGTAATACTTGCCAGTGTCTTACATTCCTCTTTCTGATCATAATAAGTAACACTGACAGCTTAACATAGCTCATTAATTCTTACCTTTTCATAATCTCCCCTACCTTTCTCTCCTCCCTTTCATTCTGTTTTTCACTCTCTATCTTATTCTCTCCCTCTCTCCCCTCCTCTTTTCTTCTCCTCTGTCTCACATAAGTGAGAAGTTTTTTTTTTTAACAGTTTTAGGAGTTCTATTAGTTTAGTACAAAGTCTTTCATGAGTCATAATTTTTTTAAGATACCAAAGAATTAATTGTACACGTGCACACACATGGAGGAGGGACAAGGAAATAGATAGATGATAGATAGATAGATAGATAGATCAATAGATAGATGATAGATAGATAGATAGATAGATAGATAGATAGATAGATAGATGGAATATTCCCTGACTACAGAAAATCAAAACCTGTAAGTGAGCCAACAGTGTGATTCCAGGACTTGATAGAGTAGTTCTTCAATACCAGTGATTGATTTTATTGTCTTCATAAGTTAAATTTTACTATCTAGTAGGTTATTTTAAATAATATTTAATGGATATTAGACTGGGTTTTCTTGGTTATTCGAAGATTTCTCTCACTTGTTTCTATAGCTGATGGATAAAGGGCAATACTAAAATGTCCTAGTAATATACATTATTTGGCAGAATATGTAGCCCATCTCACACATTATCAGTCTAAACTTTGCAGCACTGTTTTCCTTTCATCATATGGTTTGTGAATTCTAATGTTTGTTATAGACTTGGACAAGAAACTGACTTGTCTCTTATGTTCACACTCAAAACAGCAGCTTGATTGGTATAATAGTTCCTTTCCTATACTTGTGACCAAATACCTGGTGTGAAACAACAAATGGGAAGAAAGATTTATTTTGGCTCATAATTCAAGGTGCTAAAGTCCATCATGTTTTAGAAAACCTGGCAACTAGGATGAGCTTGGTGCCAGACAGAAGGAGGTTTCTTTACATCTCACAGAATCAAGAAGTACAAATGGGACACAAAGCTCATGCAAGCTATGAATTTTAAAAGTCCCATGGATATCCAGCCAGACCCAATTGCTCAAAGGTCATACCAAAAACTGGGGACCAAGTGTTCAAATACATCAGCTTATGGGAAAATTTTACATCAAAACCAAGGGAGACATCTATATCATATCTTCTCTACACATGGCTCAGGGGGGCAGAGAGTTGTAACAACTAGAATTTGTGGAGGACTACTAAAAAGCAGTGTCTTCTGGACATGATGGGGTCATTAAACTCATGAACACATTATGGCTGTAGGTATATAAAACTACACAAGGTTGAGCCAGTCAAAAATCTAACAGAGATGGGAGACGTCCTCACAAAAACCCAGCCCTAAATGAAGAGCACTGGCAATTGATGTCTTCTGGGTAAGGCAACTCAATTTTCTCTAAGGAAGTAGCCCTTGATAGGTTGATCCAGTGCATGATCCTACACCCTAACAGTGCAAGGACTCAGTGGACTCTGAAAAGATGACAAAATTGGGAGTGTGATGTAGCTGGAGTTTTCCTGTGTCCACCCAGCTCCTGCAGCCTCTATGACCCAAGTAAACACACAGGAATTTATATTACTTATATAAATTGATTTCTATTTATTTTCCATTTCTATTGATCTATAAGTTGCCACGTGGCTTGTGGCTTACCAGTACTTTTACATCTTGCTTCCTCTGTGTCTGGCTGGCAACTCCTGACTCTGCCTTCCTGTTCCCAGAGTTCTCTTCTCTCTTTGTTCCCCTATTCTTCCTGCCTGGCTACTGGCCAATCAGCACATTATTTATTAACCAGTGAGAGCAACACATTCACCTTAAACAGAGCAATATCCACAGCAATGTGATGTGGCAGATGAGAAGAGTTAGATGGAGAATGGGAAGTTGATATAATCAAAATACATTGTGTGTTTGAAATTCTCATACATATATATATATATATATATATATATATATATATATATATATATATATATATGTATGTATGGAGAGAGAGAGAGAGAGAAAAACAAATGGGTTGGCATTCATAGGTCAAATGAGATAATGATAATAGAGGGAAGGATGTTTGAGACTAGGCCGCTGATATAGATAACTTGATCTTTATTGGTTTCTTGAGAGAGGTTCTTACTGTGTAACACAGGCTTCCTCAAACTCATGGTACTCTTGTCTCTGCCTCCTATGATAGGACTATAGATGGGTATAGCCATACCTCCCTTATTTTTTTAAGAGATAGCAGACATCTATTTCCTCTAAACAGAGCCTCAGGGCTTCTTTCTGCATATGGGCTACTTCTAGCATTCTTATATGCTCTCCTTGTCTTAGTTTTCTTCCTCAGATTTAATGAAGCCTTGGACACAGATGGCTGTTTCATTACTAAACTCATTCTAAATTTATGAAGCTAGCATAAGGACAGTATAAATGCATTCATGTTTTACATAAAACAAGCATTTTATTAAATATATAAATGTTCTATTTCTGGTCCCCAAACAAAATTATTATAGTTATTCTTACATTTGAAATTGTGTTTCTTATAAACAGTTTGTGTTATTATCAAGACATTTCAAATAAAGGTATATCAATGGCAACACAATTTTTAACATGATTTCTGTTTCTTTGTTAGACATCACTGTGGAGAACTTTGGACCATGGTGCTCTTTCTATTTGTTTCCTTAATAGAGAAGCTTCATTTGAATAACTTCACACATTGCACACTTAAAATGTTCAAAAGTTTTACATTGTCAAGAGAGCAAATACATTCTATAGGCTTTGTATTTTTAACATATTTAATTGTGAATGTTTTAAGCCTATAGAATTTCACAGAAAATAAGAGGCACGTGGTACCAGTGATCCACATTTAGCTATGTTCTCATTCAACACATTTGCTTAAGGACTTTCCTTTCCCAATTAAGTCATGCAAATTAAGCTAAGCTCTTCATCTCCTGGACCTCAGCCCGATCTCTATCTCTTAAATTGTTTCTCACCCCCTGCTCAATTGCTTTGAACTTTACCATTAAGATGTTCATGAAAACATACTTGCTTGTGGAGTTTGCATAATCACCATAATGTCTGAATTTATTTTAAATTATGATGCTACTTTTCATTGTTTAAAGGAAAATGAATTGGAAATCCTTTTCCATGTTTAATATGATCCAATACCACCCAAACATGTTGTCAAGTAATTTCTATTTCTTTATGTTCCTGTCTAGAGGAATGCTCAAATGGTTTTGTATTCTGCATGCTTTTTGTCCCTTAAGAGTGTTAGTCAGTCATCTCCGTACTTGAAGGAAACATCAGTGTTAAAATTGTCTGAAACAATGCACCATCCAAATAATGTGTATACTTAGATATCGAATATTTCTCTCATTTTTTTTCATCATAGCTTTTCCTTTCATCTTCTGGGTAAATTTAGAACTTGTTCCTTTCTTAGAACTTGCATCTCCAACATTGCTATCTCTTTTGTTTTCATACTTCATAGCATTGTTGCTGAACAGGACGTCCTTGGGTCATACTTTCTCTCAGAACTTTGTATTCACTGTTGTTTGTCCTTTGTTTTTTGATGTTGCCCTGGGAAAGGCTGAAAGGAGCTTCACTTTTCTGTCTCATGCTTACCTCTTTCTGCTTTGATGCCTATCCTTGAAGTACATGGTATTTCTGTGTGTCAATCATGCCCTAACAAATTTTGTTGAAGCATAATTTGTAATTTAAAGAGCCAACTGCAAGGGATTCTTTCTTTTAGAGAAATTCACTTCCTGAATGTATTTTATCCCACAACAGTGAAATATACTCTATAAACCATAGCATATGCTATGATGATATTACTCTGCCTAGTTTCTTTAATTTATACTAATATTAAGCCTAAGCAAGAAGTCTGCTTTGGGCATTGTGCTGAAGATTGCCTTGTGATGTCCCTTCTAGTTGCAGTGTGAAGCCAAGTGGCTATGGCTGTCTTGAAAGTTATTTTCCTTTGAGAGCATACTATTACAACTGAGATCCTGAATTCCCCAACCATTGATTTCAAGCATATTTCCAAGTTTTGTAGTGAACTTTTACTATAAATTTAATTTCTCAAAACATACTGAACTGGAGCTGGAAAGATTACTCAGCAATTAGAAGCAGTAGCTTTTCAGTCAGAGGGCTCAGGTTCAATCCCCAGCACCCACATGGAGTCTTACAATCATCTGTAACTCCAGCTCCAGGTGGAATAAGATGCCTTCTTCTGGATACTATGGGCAAATCATACACATGGTGCACAGATAGTACATACAAGCAAAATCCCACACACATAAGAAAATCAATCAAATCCTGGGAGAATTCTGTTAAGTCTATGAAATGACTAACAGATGCTTGCAGGAAACATAGACAGAGTTTGAAAGGACACATGTATATTTGAATCTTTCATATTGTGGTACAGAGCTAGAGTGAGAGATAAAGGTGATGAGTAATGGCTGAGACTTGGCGGCTAAGATTTGGTCTTTGTTCATTGACACATTCTGACATGGATTGTTGGGATGTCCACAAATTCCATGCTCAAAACTTGTGTTACATGACTTTTTTTTTTTAATCAAGCTGTATTTTCAGGCAAGACATAGAAAATGAAGACAATTTAAATTAGCATATCAGCTGAAAATATACTTAAAGCTTCAAATGTATCATGCACTATGAGCCCAGGCTCTGAAAGTGCTAAGGGCAGGCATTTCTAAAATCTCTGGTTTTCCTTCTGTGGTCACAGTAATTATATCCAGCCTCCCTTTTATTTCCGTAATTGAATTTCAGATCATGTCTATTCTCTATTCTTCTGCTGGCATTTTATTTGTTAGTTTTGAAATTGGGGAATTTTTAGACTAACTCTCTTTCTTTGACTCCTCAATCCCTTTTCTGTTTTCCTTTTTTTTTCTTGCCTTTTATATGTTATTAATATTTCTCTAGCACAAACACCTTCAGGAACTTTTTTGCTTTTTCTTCCAAACTGAACTCTTCATCTATCCAATGCACTCTTTTCTTCATTCCTTTTCTTTTTCACTTGCTGCATTTGTGGTGATTCAGTTATCTTCCCAATTGTTTTCCTCCTCTATATCTGAAAGGTGAGCAGCTCTGCTATGAAGGTATGGGAGCTATGGGTGTAGCTTTTATTTAGCATGTTCCTGCTATATGTAAGACTGTATTCAAGGTGAAGCCAATATGAAAAGAACCTTGTTCCACATATTGCCACATTTCTATAACTTGAAAGCTTGGGGTGTGGCAGGTGGTGGAAGCATCCTTGGTAAATCAGGGAAATGTGGCCTTCCATGTCTTACTTCTACTACACAAGGAATATAATGGACTGTGTGGTGCTGTGGCTCTGTGCAGGCCCCAGAAATGGTGTTTGCCACTCTACATTGTGCTCTTTCACCAGCGTCTCTTTTCCAGTCTGCTCATTTACAGTTCATATTTCATTGTTCATACTCAACAGTTTTCATGATAAAAACTCAGGCTTTGTTTTCTCACTAATGCCATGCTGAGACACCCAAGAATCATTTAGTATCTGAACTGAACTGAGATAAACCTATTTTTCCTTGATAAGTTGCTATAGGATAATTGTCTTATACACTGTAAAGGTTTGTCATTCAAATTGGTTTAATAAAACACTGATTGGCCAGGAAGTTTAGGCAGGGTGACCAGACTGTGAGGATTCTGGGAAGTGAAAGGGCAGAGTCAAGAGTCACCAGCCAGACACAGAGGAACAAAGATGGGAATATTGCACTGAGAAAAGGTACCAAGCCATGTGGCTAAACATAGATAAGAATTATGGGTTATTTTAAGTGTAAGAGCTAGTCAGTAATAAGCCTGAGCTACTTTCCAGGCATTTGTAAGTAATATTAAGTCTCTGAGTCAATTATTTGGGAAGCGGCTGCAGGGTATTTGGGAACAGGCAGACAGGAGAGAAACTCCTGCCTACAATAAATGTTTTAAATCTGAGATATCCAGTAGTACCTCTTTTATCTTTCTACTTCTCATATTAAAGGTAGGTCCTATTTGTGATTTTGTTTATAAGAAAAAAAATGTAGTGTACTTCATCACCTATTTCCTAAAATTTTCAACATGGCATCATCTCTTACAAGTGGAAATAATTTACGAATGTCATTGTAAAGATGGAAAGGTTAAACAGGTACAGGTTAAAAGACATAAAAATAATGCCTTTGCCAGTCCCCTCCAGGGCACACTTCCTCCCATGACTTCTAGTTCTGATGTCCTGGAGAACTGTCTTTTATCATGGGCCTGAGGGATTCTAGTCCTCATCATGCTCTTTTAAGTGGAGTTTGTTCTTTGGCTAGCTCTCATGCCCAAACACTTGAAGCCAAGGAAACACGGGCTGAGGAAGAGAAGCTTTGATTAGAAAATCAGGCCTTCTGGCTCTTCACCATTTAACTTGACTTCTCCCTTCCAATATTCCTGCCTCAGATGTACACATTCCTTTTGCTGCCAAAATGCCGTCAGCATATGTTGTTGAGGACTGGATTATTCTCTTGCTTTTGACAGTTGAGTCTGAGCTATCTCTCAGCATCTTCTCATTCTGTGCTAGGAAATTCCTTTAAACAATTATAATGGAGTCTCTCAAAAATTTAGTTTTGTACTCTGTTTATTCCAACCATTGAGATGGGCAGAAAGTTAATTTTTTGTTTACTAATGGTAATAATTAAAACAAGTTAGTTTACTTCTGAAAATGAATAATTATGTCAATTTTATCATTTATCATATTATTGCTTATTAAATGATTAAAAGTAATTATGCTCAGTGGTATACACTCAATGGTTTGTAAAATAGAAATGTGCCAAGAATTATACAAATTCTTAACTATCATAAATCACTCATGCCATAAGGCTGAGAAAATGGCTGCTGGGTTCATCCTCCTGCATATGATGATCATGAGAAGATGAGAGAACTCTTAGAAGCTAAAGTGGATGTGGCAGCCTACTTGTAATTCAAGCCCCAGAAAGCAGAGCTAGATCACCAGAGCAGGCTAGCCATATCAGGTTTGATTGAGAGACCCTGTCTCAGGGAGTAGTGTGGAGGAGTAATTGAGGATGTTGTCATCTATTTCAGGCCTTCACATACATAAATAAATATGCACTAAGCATGCATGTGTACATTCATGTATATGTTAGCTCACACATGTGCAAAAGTACAAATACGCACATTCTCACAGCATACACACTCATTAAAAATAATAAGGAAAAGAGACACATTGGCAATTGCCACTCACTGGATTAACTTACTGCTTGGGGAAGACTCATGATGAAGATGGTATTTTGATTTTGAGTTGTATTCAAGCATGTTTTTAATGTACCAGAAGAGGATAATTCTGTGGTGACTTCGCATCATGAGTCTTGTCCATTAAGCCATAGGTGTCAGCATAGTGGTCCCCTTGATTAACTCCCGCATGCAACTTAGTTCCACCTATCCTGTCATATCTTCTAAGTGTATAGTTGTATGAAAAGTTAAACTTCAAAATAACCCTCTCTCCCTTCTCTTAAAAATCTCCCCAAAAGGACATGAAATGACCTCATCTCATGTTCTCACTGTCCAGCTGAATGCTGGGCTATCCCATCACTTCCTCACACTATATTCACATACCTTCACCTTTAATGTTTGTCAGGTCTGCTTTCTGAAATATTAGAAAATGCTTTAGCAACTTTATACTAATTCCATGATAGATAGATAGATAGATAGATAGATAGATAGATAGATAGATAGATATAGATATAGATATTGTGTAAATATTTAACTTAAGCCTTCTAGAAAAAAATGCTATTGAGTAGATATTAGCACTATGTAAATAAATAGTAAATAAATGTTTACTATTTAACCACATTATAAAATTCTCTCATATGCACTAAGAACCATGTATTTAACTGTCCATACATTACATTTTTGAAATTTAAAACATTCCCACCACTTACAATTTTGCAACATTGCATATTTTTATAATTTCCATTGCAGTAATGGAATTACCTTAATAGCCATGCCTGTGTATTTTCTTTTAAATTAGACCTTATTGTTGATTTTTTAAGTGAGCCTTGTTTGAAAAGATAAAACAATATTCTTGTACTGTATGTTCACAGCATGATCATATGTTAACTAATTTAAGGAATAAATACTTTGGTAAAGCACAGTAGGTTGTTTACATTGTTAGACTCTAGGGGGCTTTGACTTTTATAAATAATTGAAAGTGTGATTATAAAAAAAAGCATTTAAACAGCTGTTGAAAGTGAAGTGTGAAACTGAGGGCCTTCAGTAGCATTATCCTTCATAAAATGCACCACAGATATACTGGGCTGATGTAGTTTGCGTGTGACGGTGGTGCTTTCTACTTTAATATATGGAAAGGGACGTGTAATGTGTTTTTACAAATAAGGTATACTTCAGAATTTTTTGTATATTAGCTATATTAGCTTTTCAGAAAAGTTACAAAGCGTATTTTACGTTTCTCTTCCTTCATCACTTTATGTAGACCATGTGCATTTATAATCCTTTCCAATGCAGTTTTGTTAAAGCAAACCAAGGGTAGGTTTTACTATAAAAACTATGCTCTCAGGAAAAAGACGATGCATGCTGAAGCCTTTCAGGGATTTAGCCACAGAATAATAGTCATGAAAGATTAATTTTCAAAACCCTTGAGCAGATTTAAATGGCTCTTTGCTCCCTGTGATGGAGACGTTCATTGTTTTTCAAATTATGTTTAATTTATTTTTATAAACTGTATCTAGAGTCCCCTGACAGTGAAGACAGATGCCTGGAAAGCCTACTTTATGAGAGTTCACATTTTAAACTTCCTCTTTCTCTTTCATCTCATATATTCTGGTTCATTAAATTCAGCATGAAGTTATATTTTAAAATGAAACTCCCAATTCTCCATTAAGAATGGTAGAACTTAAGCACAGAAAGAGATGTCACAATGCCTGCATGTCCTTATTAATCAAGGATAATGTTCCCAAATGCCTTCCCACTAAGAATACTTCCATCATATTCTAGTGAAAGGTATTTTCAAGTTGAGAAAGACATTCTAAAGATGAACTTTAGAGGTTCTCAAATGTTTTCACTAATGCAAGAAAAAAAATAAAACGCACCATTTCTGATTGCATCATTTTCCATTATTTTCATTGAGTTTGCTTATCACATTTTTAATGACTTGCTTTATGGAAACTTCTTTTCAATTCCTCCAGGTTCTGCAAAATGCTAAGTGATCACATCACTTGTGCATACACCTTTAGTGTCATCCTGTTACCTCTGACAAAGGCCAAACCCTTTAGAGTGGTTTGAAGATCCTGCTAACCTCTGCATGTTGTTATCAGCTTGTCTCTATCTTTTTGTCTCTATATGGTTCTTCATTTTCTTTCATGTTTCCTTTTATTAACTAAACATCCTCCAATATGAACATGTACATCCACACCATTCCAACTACACTCTACCACATCAGGTGAGTTTCTACTTTTGGAACTCTCATTTTCTCCTGCAAATTGTCTTATTTGTCTTCTCTCTCTCTCTCTCTCTCTCTCTCTCTCTCTCTCTCTCTCTCTCTCTCTCTCTGTGTGTGTGTGTGTGTGTGTGTGTGTGTGTATGTGTGTAAGGAGTACATTTTAAGAAATCTATGGTGCAAAAGGAACAGATTGAATGGAAATCGGAGTTGATTAGATCTAGAAGTTACTTTACTGTTGATGATTGCAGAACTCCCCCCCCCCCCCGGGTAATACTGATATTGATTGGCAAAATAGTGGCAACTTAGTCCATTTTCCCGTTTTCACATTTATAAATGCAAAAATGATAGAGATTTGTGACTGCAAGATGATGTTTACAAGTTACAGGTGCATTATGCCATGTTATAACCTACCCTTGAACATGATTGAAATGAGTGTACACTCAGAAGAAGCAAATAGATGAATAATTTACACTTGTCAGGCTGCTGAAGTAAAATATTTCTTTTCCCACACTTTACATGAAGCAGCAGGAGAAGCTTGCTACTCATTAAAATAGCAAGAAATATTATGAAAACAGAAATCAGTTAGCTAGGGCATTTTAGTCAAGATCTGTGGGTGATATTTGTTGAAAAGAAAAGTAAAATAGAAATGCTTCCCTTATTAAAGACAAGTAAATATCAAACTTACATGATTACATCTCATAGTACACTTTAACTCTGGGAGTCAGCTGCAGTTTTAACTAGATGCAATCTCTCTACATCAGTGAACTTCTGTATAGTTATAATAGCCATTCAGTATGAAAGCTATGGATATTCATGTTTGACTTTACACTTTCACTATCAATATATTTTAATGCATTTATGCACTACCAAAAATGAAAATTCCTTGACAGAGTTAGAACCCTCTCAGATTATTCTGTTAAATGTGTACAGAAAAGGTAGACAGAAAAAATATATAACCTTAGTATTTCTTATAAGTCAGTATCAGTGAACTTGTAGTAAACCAATCCTTTGCTATAAAAATATAAAATATAAAAAGTTTTATATATAGGCTAAGCTGTGTTTTCATGTAATTTTTTCTTTAGCACTGCTTATATGTTGTCTCATACTGAATAGAAAGCACTTGGCATGTGACAAATAAAAACCATGTTAATCACACAAACCATGTTAATTATCACCATTAATGTGAATAATAATACAGGAGAGTTCTACCATATTTACAAGCAACTCAAAAATGTTTCTAATCATATTCCAAAATCCTTAGACCAGTTCTTCAGATTACATTCCAAGATGGAGTCAGAAGGAACAGAGGATTTGAGACATATCTGGTACCACTTATAAGTATAAAAATTATCCTTAGAGTGTCCTTTCAAGGTACTGAATCTCACTATGTGAGGGATGAGATTCAATCTCACTACACCGCTTAACTGAAGCATGCTCTAAGCTGGAGTGTCCCCCAAGAACAGATTATCTCTGAACTTAAAGAGGTAAAAACAAGTTTGACTTGGACCCAAACCCATGCAGTTTCTGAGGGCTAGTAACTAACTGCAATTGGCTATAAATTGCATGTGAGGGAAAGGAGAACTCAGTATCCTGGAAAAACTCAAAACCTGGTACCATAGAACTCTCAGATCAGGAAGGAAAACTGAAGACTCCAAAACTCCTAGCCATACAACCTACTCTCTCCAGCTCTAACAGAAGGAGAGAGTAATGAGAGGTCCTCAAAGTAGGTTTATGCTCACCTTAGATGAGCTGTTGTCTTCGTGCCTCATGTTAAGATTGAGAGTAGATGTTTCATTCTGTGTCCAGGAATGCTGTAATCATGAAGAGTGTGGAGAGGAAATAAAATATAAACACACTCAGCCTGATTCTGAGATCACTGGAAATGGGCCTTAAATTTGGAACTCTACTTCCCTTCTTCCTGCTCATGTTGTTGGAAGAATGAAACACAGATCTTACCAGCAAAACAAAGTGATTCCCTTATCATGTGGTTAGGAGGTGATGACGACACATGAACTCTAAAGTCTAAAAATCCACTCAATTTTTAAAAAGAAAAAAAAAAAGATTGAGAATAGCTCCTAAAAGGGAGAACATAGACTTTTCCTCTTACAAAGGAACAAAAGGAACTCCTTAGCTCACAAGACTGCTTGGCTGAACACCATAAGCACTGGAGTGAAGAGCTGGCCCCATACACAGAAGTACATGAGCACTGCAAATTGGGTTCAATGGATTATTATTAAAAAAATTTAAAAAGAAAACAAAGTGTAGGAGATAGGGAAATGGGAATGGACTGGAAGAGGTTAGTGGAAAGAGTAGGGAATGTGATGAAAATACTGAATGAAGCATGGTGTAGTGCATGCCTTTACTCTGGAAACTGAGGCAGATGGATCTCTGAGTTTAAGGCCACCCTGGTCTATATAGTGATTTCTGAACAAGCTGAGATTACATCGTGATAAATATATACATATAGATATAGATATACACACATATATATATCTTAAGTGGTTTCCATTGTCTATATAATGTGCTGTGTCAAATATAGGAAATAAGGAAGAGGATAAATAAGAATTATGTAACATAATTTTATTACTATAAAATTTAGGATGTTTTACACTGTGAAAGAGGCACACTCTATTGGTGTGAGCAGTAAAGACATATCTCAGTGGAAATAGCTTAGTGACTGATTGGCCTATATAAATAACAATGGAATTGTGAGAGAAATACTTGTTCCTCTAAAAATCTGAAGATGTCTCTCTGTTCCAAGGCTAGCCTAGTTGTCTTTCCTTGCTTGTAACTGAGCTTTTTTTTTTTCAGAGACTGAGAGAGGCCCAAGTCATTCTTGCCTTTTTAATGTCTTACAGATCCTTTCACATAAATAAATCTAAAAGCTAGACAAAATTGTGGAATAAATTAAATGTTTCCATTTGCTACAGTTTTCTAAGATAAGTACAATTTAGTGTAATTTGACGAGTCACACTATAATTACAGGGTTTGTTCATGCATACAAATCCACATGCCCTTTTTCAAACATGCTGTCATCTAGCAGCAGAATACAAAATTGTGATGAAGAACTATTTACTTTAATCCCTACAGTAGATCATTTGGGCAAATAGATAGAAATGGAGCATGTGAGTTATGACTATAAATAGAAGGCAGATTAGCTCTCCTTTTTAGTGAGGGAGCACACTCAAGGCTGCCTCCATCTTGCTTCTTCCTTTTCATACTTACTTACATTCCATCCGTCACAGGTTGAACAAAGTGTTCTGTCAGACAGCATTTGCATTCAGCTACTGAGTGTGATCCAATAATAATGGAAATTAGTACTATCTATGCTTCTTTTAGTATTACTTCCTTTGACTCATTCATTTTTCCTTTTAGATTTTTACCACAGACATCAACAGTTTAAGATAGATGTGTTCATAGATCAATTCTAAATATTTCAGAATCAATCAATCTTCTGATAAAAGTCTCAATGGGAGACAAACTCCTCTTTTTCCTTTATGAATTTTGTAGTCAAAATTCTTGTGGCTGAGAATTGTTGATGACTAACCCCAAAGAAAGATTCATGCAAATTAAAAAATTTAAGACCATTGGCCTCCACGTTACATTACTTTTGTTGACTAAGAAGAGTAGCATGTAGGAAAAATCTGGATATATTTAGAGTTATATTTAAAGTATTTCAGGAGTTGAAAGAATTTTTATCAGAAGATTGGGGGTCAAATCTGTGCTTCAGTGAACAAGAAGAGAGTCCTCCATTTCTCATCAAATCTTCACTTGCCTTCTCGTCCCTTCCAATTCCACATCTGTCTTTCTGAGCCATATGGATTAGTGGGTTTGATGGCCTTAAAAATGAGACACAAAGCCTGAAATCAAGACACAGAAATAAAAGCAAGGAGTCACTTAAGT
The DNA here is from genome assembly GCF_949786415.1 of Peromyscus eremicus. Classification (NCBI taxonomy): domain Eukaryota; kingdom Metazoa; phylum Chordata; class Mammalia; order Rodentia; family Cricetidae; genus Peromyscus; species Peromyscus eremicus. The sequence goes on from NC_081435.1 coordinate 39,546,302, forward strand.
TTGAGTCTCTATTGCATTGCTTCACTAGGTAAATTGTCATTTAATACATCAGTTGGAAGTCACTGCACTGTGCTATGAACAGCAGAAAGTTAGCCTGGAGGGAGCATAGAGAGTTCCAGTGCATGAGCCAACCACACAGTGCAGGGATGGGACACAGGAAAGGAATCCCTGAATTTTGTATTTTTACTGGATTGTACTTCAGTGACATACATTAAGGTCTTGTTTTGGTCCTAGCAATTTAATAGTTGTACAAGTAATATATATACACAGTATCTTTCCCTTTTTATTGATCTGTTATACCTGGTCATATATATCGTAAAGATGATTTCTTTCTACTTTGTCGTGTACTTTGATCATATTGATCCCCCACATCTTCCCATTTCTTCATCTATCCCTTACTCTCTCATTAACATCTGATCTTCTCTTGGCCTCCTTAATTATTTTATATCATTCATATACATACTTATATATGATCTGTGCACATTCAAATATCCACAAACGAAGTGAAAGACACAGTTGTCTTTGTGAATCTGACTTATTTTGCTTACTATAGTGATGCCCTCTCACAAACCATTTTTGGCAAAGGGCACAATGTTGTTTCCATCATGACTGAATAAGGCTCCATTTTGAATATACAGCACATTTTCTTTATCTATTCATCTGTTGGTGGGCATTGAGGCTGACCTCAGAACTGAAGTTTTGCAAAGAGCCCTGTGAAAGCATGGATATGTAATATCTCTGTAGCATGTTGACTCAAAGTCCTATGGAAATTCACTCAGAAGTGGTACGACTGCAGCATATGGTAGATCTATTTTTAATTTTTAACTCCATACTGATTTGCATAGTGACTAGACCAGTTTTTTGTTCTCCCAAGGAGTTTATGAAAGCTCCCTTTGTCCACAACCTCACCGGCATCTCGTTTGTTTTCTTAATGATAGCCATTCTGATTCTAGTGAAATAAATCTCAATCTATTTTTAATTAGCATTATTTTCCCCATCTTATTCCTAATTTCAGTGGAAATGCTTTGTGGCTTTATCCTAGTAGTACAATGCTGAGTGTGGGTTTTCCGTTTATAGCTTTATTATTTTAGCAATGTACTTCTGTTCCTAGTTTCTTCAGAGCTTTTATCATGAGGATGCCTTTTTGCTGTCTGTTGAGATTATCAAGAGGCCTGAAATATATTAATATGATACATTATGTCTTCATTTCTAGTTTAATTTTGATATGGCTTATTGGTCTATAACTATATCATTTCCTTCTAAATTTTACAACTTAGAGTATAGATTTTCCACATATACCTTAATGATTCTTTGAATCTCACTGATGTCTGTTGTATGTCTGTCTTTTCACTTCCAGTAATATTAATTTGAATCTTCTCTCTTTGTCTTGTCATTAATTTGCCTAAAGCTTTCTCTGTCTTTGTTGTCTTTTCTAAGAACCACTACTTTGTTTCATTGATCCTACATATTATTTCTTTGTCTCCATTTCATTAATTCCTTCCCTGATCATTTTTATATGTGTCTACTTATTATATTGTTTCCCTTAGATATTGAAGAATGTTATATCATTAGTTTCAGATTTATTTTAAAAATACAGACTTTCCAGTTATAAAATTTCCTTTTAGAACCGTTTTTGTTATATTCCACAGTTTCTAGTATGTTATGTTTTCATTTTTCATTCAATTCTAAGATTTTCCATGTTCTCTTCTGTATTTTTTAGTAACCCATTCATCATTTAGTAGTGTGTTGATCAATCTCCTTGATATGAGTACTTTTATATAGTATTTTGCAATCAGTGCCTATTTCAATGATCTGCAGGGCATTGGACTTTACCTGTCTCAGTCAGCAGGGAGTGAAGGAAGGAGAGACACATGCAGCAGAAAAGCTGGGATTGGATGGACTGGGTACACTGGTGGAGACTCACTAGTGTCACAGACACTCAGGTTGTTTATTATACACCACTGAGTAAAGAGGAGAACTAATTGTATACAACTCAACTGTGAGGCAGGTTTATTGCATATAGCTGTACGAGAAGGAAACAGGCTAGCTAATCTCTGTAGAGGACCAGTTTCACATTGCAGTCACCAGGAGGTAGATTCTGTGGTTGATAGTTACTGTGCACTAGTTTTATTTAAAGAGCAATCCTTCCTAACATCTGTAGTTGGACCAGAGAAAGGCTTTGCCATTCATCTACTTGTTTGTTGGTTTGGAGTTTTAAACAATACCACTCTGAGAGAGACAGATTTCAGGGTAGTTTTGATTTTGATTTTCATAATGACAAAAGATGCTCAGTACCTTTTTGTGTTTATAGTCCATTTGTGCTTCTTTGAGTAGTGTCTTTTCTGATCATTTTTCTGCCTTTGGTTGGATTTTTTGATCTTTTTATTTCTTTTTCTTTTTATATATTTTATGTTGTGCATATCAATTCTCTGAATGGTCAATATTTCTCCCATTCTATATGATGGCTCTGCACTTGGTTTAGTGTTAGTATCATTTTATTTTGTTACACAGACATTTTGTAAACAGGTTACAATCTCATGTCAATTATTAATTTAATTTCCTGAGCTATTAGAAACTTATTAGGATGTCATTGCTTGTACTAATCTTGATGTGTTTCCCTTGTGTTTATCACTACCATTTCCAGAGTTTCTGGACCTATTATGCTCTTTAATCTATTTTGAGTTGATTTTTTTATAGATGGTGGAATATAAAAAATATAATATAAAGGTCTACTTTTAATCTTCTACATATGAATATTCAGTTTTCTTAGGATCAATTTCATGAAAAAGTTGTTTTTCTTCAAGGTATATTTTGATATATTTTTAAAAATTATTATTATTATTATTATTATTATTATTATTATTGTTATTACATCCTGACTGAAGTTTCCCCTCTCTCCTCTCCTCTCAGTCATTCCCATCTACCCTTCCCTCTGCCCCTCCCCATCCACTCTGTTTCTATTCAGCAAAAGGCAGGCCTCCCATGGATGTCAACCAAACTTGGCAAATCAAGTTGCAGTAAAACTAGGCACCTCCCCTTGTATTAAAGCTGGACAAGGCAACCCAGTATGAGGCATAGGGTCCCAAAAGCTGGCAAAAGAGTCAGAGATAGCCCCCACTCCCACTGTTAGGAGTCCCACAAGAAGACCAAACTACACAACTGAAACATATATGCAGAGGGCTTAGTCAGTCCCATGCAGTCTCCCTGATTGTTGGCTCAGTCTCTGTGAACCCCTATGAGCCCAGGTTAGCTGATTCTATGTGTTTTCTTGTGTTGTTGACCCCTCTGGCTCCTACAACCCTTCCCCCTCGTCTTCTGCAGGATACTTGAACTCTTTCCAATGTTTGGCTGTGAGTCTCTGCATTTATTTCCATCAGTTGCAGGATGAAGCCTCTCTGGTGACAACAGGGCACCAATGTGTGAATATAGCAGGATATCATTAGGCATCATTACATTGACTTTTTTTTTTTTTTGCCAGTCCTTTGTGGTTCCCTCCTAGGTCTCTGGGCTATCCAGCCTCTGGGTCCTGGCACTCTAGGCAGTGTCGGGGGTGGGCTCCCTCTCATGGCATGGGTCTCAGGCTGGACCAGTCATTGTTGGCCACTCCCACAGTTTTTTTGTCACCTTTACCCAGGCACATCTTGTAGGCAGGACAAATTGCAGGTCGAACATTATGTGCCTGGGTTGGTGTCCCAATCCCTCCTCTGGACGTCCTGCCTGGTTATAGGAGATGGCCATTTCCGGCAATGCATCCTCTATTTCTAGGAGTCTTAGCTAGGACCACTCTTGTAGATTCCTTGGAGTTTCCATTGCACTAGGTTTCTACCTCACCTTGAAATGCCCCCTCCCTTTCCAGTTGTCTTTTCTAGAACTTTCTTCTCCAGTGCCCCCCAGCTGATCCCTCCTGTTTCCATCCCCACCCACCTCCAGTAGATCGGCAAAATCTATTTTATTTCCCCTTCCTGGGGAGGTCCAAGTATAGCATGAATCTTAAAAGTTCTTATTAATAAAATCAAACCTGAGGCCAGTTATTGGAGCTAACCTCACCTGGCCAACTTCTCAGCTGATCTTGTTTCCTCAGACTGGAAGCCTCTAAGTCCTCATATCTGAATGGCTCTCAGCTGAACTGTGCTGCTCAAAACCTAAAAGCTTAACCAACCAAATGCTTGTAGTTTCTGGTCCTCATGCCTTATATACTTTTCTGCTTTCTACCACCACTCCCTGGGATTAAAGGCTCGCTTTCTGAGATTGAAGGCATGAGTCACCATGCCTGTCTGTATCCTTAAACACATGGATTTCTGCCTCTGGAATGCTAGGATTGAAGGTGTGTGCTACCACTGCCTATCCTAAATATCTAGTGGCTTTTCTGTTCTCCGACCCCAGATAAGTTTATTAGGGTACACAATATTTTGGGAACACAATATCACCACATCGAAGCATTTCACCTTTAGCCATCTTTGTTATCTAGATTCTCTGACTTTGTGGATTGTAGCATGATTATCCTTTACTTTACAGCTAATACCCACTTATGAGTACATACCATGTTTGTCTTTCTGGGTCTGGGTTACCTCCCTTAGGATTATTTCTTTTCTAGTTCCATCCATTTACCTCAAAATTTCATGCTGTCATTGTTTATAACAGCTGAGTAATATTCCTTTGTGTGAATGTACCACGTTTTCTTTATCTATTCTTCAGTTGAGGGATGTGTAGGTTGTTTACAGATTCTGGATCTTATGAATAAAGCTGCTATGAACATAGTTGAGCAAGTATCCTTGTGGTATGATGGAGGATCCTTTGGATATATGCCCAAGAGTGGTATAGCTGATTCTTGAGGCAGATTGTTTTCCAATTTTCTGAGAGACTTTCATATTGATTCCCAAAGTGGCTGTACAAGTTTATACTTCCACCAGCAGTAGAGGAGTGTTCCCCTTGCTCCACATCCTTGCCAGCATGGGTGATCACTTGTATTTTTGATCTTAGCCATTCTGACAGGTCTAAGATAGACTCTCAGAGTCATTTTGATTTGCATTTCCCTGGTGACTAAGGATGTTGAACATTTCTTTAAGTGTTTTTCAGTCATTTGAGACTTCTCTATTGAGAATTCTCTGTTTATATCTGCATCTATTTTTAATTGGATTATTTGAATTTTTGATATCTGATTTCTTGAATTCTTTACATAATTTGGAAGTCAGCCTTCTGTCAGATATGGGGTTGATAAAGATCATTACTCATTACCTAGGATGTCATTTTGTCCTATTGACAGTGTCCTTTGCCTTCCAGAAGCTTTTCCGTTTCAGAAGGTCCCAGTTACTGATAATCTTAGTGTCTGTGCTATTGGTTTCTATTCAGGAAATTGTCTCCTGTACCAATTTGTTCAAAACTATTTCCCACTTTCTCTTCTATTAAGTTTAGTGTATCTGGATTTACGGTGAAGTCTTAAATCCACTTGGACTTGAGTTTTGTGCAAGGTGATAGATACGGATCTATTTGCATTCTTCTACAAGCACACATCCAGTTAGAATAGCACCATTTGTTGATGATGTCTACTTTTTTTTTCCCATTGTATTTTGGTTTCTTTGTCAAAGATCTGGTGTTCATAGCTACATGGATTTATGTCTGGGTCTTTGATTCGATTACATTGATCTACCTGTCTGTTTTTATGCCAGTACCATGTGGTTTTATTACCATAGCTCTGTAGTAGAGCTTGAAATCAAGAATGGTGGTACCTCTAGTCATTCTTTTAGTGTACAGGATTGTTTAGCTATCCTGGGTTTTTTATTTTTCCATATGAATTTTATTGGAATTTTTATGGGGATTTCTTTGAATCTGTAGATTGCTTTTGGTAAGATGGCATTTTTTTTTTTTTTTACTGTGTTAACCCTAGCAATCCATGAGCATAAGAGAGGTGATATCTTCTCCAATTTCTTTTTTTAAAACTTGAAGTTCTTGTTATACAGGTCTTTCACTTGCTTGGTTAGAGTTATACCAAGATATTTTATATTATTTGTGGTTATTGTGAAAGGTGTTGTTTCCCTGATATTTTTTCTCTGCCCATTTGTCATTTGTATATAGGAGGGCCACTGGTTTTGTTTGTTTGTTTTTGAGTTAATCTTGTATCTATCCACTTCGCTGAAAGTGTTTATCAGCTGAAGGAGTTTCTTGGAAGAATTTTTGGGTCATTTATGTATACTATCATATCATCTGCAAGTAGCAATACTTTTGACTTCTTCCTTTCCAATTTGTATCCCCTTCATCTTTCTTAGGTGTCGTATTTCTCTATCTAGAACTTCAAGTACTATATTGAATAGATATGGAGAGAGTGGACAGTGTTGCCTTGTTCCTGGTTTTAGTGGAATTGCTTTGACTTTCACTCCATTTAATTTGATGTTGGCTATTGGCTTGCTGTATTCTGTCTTTATTATGTTTAAATATGTCTCTTGTATCCCTGATCTCTCCAAGACTTTTATCATGAAGGGGTGTAGGATGTTGTCAAAGGATTTTTCAGCATCTAATGAGATGGCCATGTGGTTTTTTTCTTTCAGTTTGTTTATATGATGGATTACATTGACAGATTTTTTTGTATCTTAAACCATCCCTGCATCTCTGGGAAGCCGACTTTATCATGGTAGATGATCTTTTTGATTTGTTCTTGAATTCAGTTGGCTGAATCAGTATTTATTTATTTTTTTAATTTATCTCCCAATTGTAATTTTCCCTCCCTCCTCTCCCCCCATTCCTCCCTTCCCTTCCGCCCTCCCCCTCCCAATCCACACTTCCTCTGTTTCTGTTTAGAAAGTAACCAGCCTCCCATGGGTATCAACAAAGCATGGCATATCCATTTGCAGTAAGACTAAGCAGCTCCCCTTATATTAAGGTTGTACAAGGCAATCCAGTATGAGGAATAAGTTCCCAGGAGCCAATAAAAGCATTAGAAACAGCCCCTGCTGCCATTGTTAGGAGGTTTACTAGTGTTCTACTGAGTCTTTTTTCATCAATGTTCATGAAGGATATTGGTCTGTAATTCTTTCTTTGTTGAGTGTTTGTGTGGTTTGGGTATCAGGGTCACTGGGGCCTCATAAAGTGGATTTGTCAATGTTCCTTCTGTTTCTGTTTTGTGAAATAATTTGAGAAGTATTGATATTAGCTCTTCATTGAAAGTCTGGTATAATTCTTCACTATCACTCTCTGGGCTTTTATTTTTTGGTTGGGAGACTTTTAATGACTGTTTCTATTTTCTTAAGGGTTATTATATGTCTCTTTAATTGTTATCTGATTTTTATTCAACTTTGGTTATTCGTATCTAACAAGAAATTTTTCCTCTCTCCAATCTCTTTCATTTCTTTCTTACCTTCCCCTTGTTTCACACACAAGTGTGTTTACAACCAGTTGAGTTCATATCGTGTCACTGTGTGTATATTGTTTTGGGTAATGACTTTTTAGAATTGAAAAACCATTTATCAATGGTGGGGCCCAATGATTTTTTTTAGTTTAAAAATACATATTTATTATATTTCATATTATATTATTAAATGTGTATATACATGTGTATATCTATGTATTCATGAAAATATAATTTTTTTAAAAATATACAATTAAAAATAATAAGCTACAAAATTACTGATTCTGAAGGTCATGATGAAGGTTTCAATTATCTTTTTGTTGTTATTGTTTTCACCTTTTATTGTAAATAGATTGTTTTATCATATAACATATCCTGACTACAGTTTCACTTCCTTTTATTCTTCCTAGTTCCTCTCACTGTCACATGTATTTATATTTTAACTAAAATTTTTTCTTTGAAAAATAAAAACAAATAAAAAATAAGTAAGTCTATAAAAACATTTTCCTTTCTTTCTTTTTTTTTTTTTTTTTTTTTAGATTTCCATCTTTGAGGACTACAGGCTTTTGAAATATGACCTAATGAGTCATTGTATTTCCTCAACGTCTGTTGTTATGTCTTCCTTTTGTTTCTGATTTTGTTAATCTGATATTCTTTTTCTGCCTTTTAGTTAGTTTGAATATGGGTTTGTCTATCTTGTTGAATTATCAAAGAACCAATTCTTTGTTTCATTGAGTGTTTGCATTGTTCTCTTTGTTTCTATTTTACTGATTTCAGCCCTTATTTTAACTGTTTCCTGCCATCTACTCCTCTTGGGTCTGTTTGCTTTTTTTTGTTACAGAGCTTTCCGGTGTGCTGTTAAGTTGCTATTGTGAGATCTCTACAAATTCTTTATGTAGGTACTTAGTACTCTGAACTTTCTTCTTAGCACCATGTTCATAGTATCCCATAAGTTTGGGTATGTTTTGCATTCATTTTCATTGAATTCTAGGAAGTCTTTAATTTCCTTCTTTATTTCTCCTTTGGCCCTGTGGTCTTTCAGTATGGAGTTGTACATTGTATATAGTGAGTTTGTAGGCTCTCTGTTGTTTCTGTTGTTGCTGAAATCCAGTTTTAATCTGTGGTGGTTTGATAGGATGCATGAAGTTATTTCAATTTTCTTGTATCTGTTGAGATGTGCTTTGTGACTTAGTATGTGGTCAGTTTTGGAGAACGTTCCATGAGGTGCTCAGAAGAAGGTATATGCTTTTGTGTCTGCATGAAATGTTCTGTAGGTAACTGTTAGGTCCATTTGGTTTATAATGACTGTTAACTCCATTATTTCTCTTTTTGGTTTATGTCTGCGTGACCTGTTCATAGGTGAGAGTGGGGTAGTGAGGTCTCCTACTATTAATGTGTGAGGTTTGATGTGTGATTTAAGCTTTAGTAATGTTTCTTTTACAAATGTGGGTGCCCTTGCATTTGGGGCCTAGATGTTGAGAACTGAAACATCATCTTGGTGGATTTTTTCCTTTGATGAGTATGATGTGTTCTTCCTCATCTCTTTTGATTAAATTTAACGTGAAGTCTATTTTGATAGATATTAGAATAGCTAAACTAGCTTGCTTTTTAGGTCCATTTGCTTGGAAAATCTTTGTTCAACCTTTTACTCTGAGGTAATATCTATCTTTGATGTTGAGGTGTGTTTCTTATGGATCTTGTTTTCTTATCCATTCTGTTAGTCTGTGTCTTTTTTTTTTTTTTTTCTGTGACAGGGTTTCTCTGTGTAACATCTCTGGCTGTTCTAGATCTTGCTTTGTAGACTAGGGTGGCCTCTAACTCATGGAGATCTGCCTGCCTCTGCCTCTTGAGTGCTGGGATTAAAGGTGTGTACTACCACCTCCCAGCAGCCTATGTCTTTTTATTAGGGAATTGAGTCCATCGATTTTGAAAGATATCAATGACCAATGATTTTTAATTCCTGTTACTTTGTTGTAGTTAATGGTGGTGGTAGTGTGTGTGTGTGTGTGTGTGTGTGTGTGTGTGTGTGTGTGTGTATTTTCCTTCTTTCGGACATGCTGATGTGAGATTATTTATTGCCTGTGTTTTCATGAGTCTACTTAACTTTCTTGGGTTGTAGTTTTCCTTCTAGTACCTTCTGTAGGGCTCTGTTTGTGGATAGATATTGTTTAAATGTGATTTCATTATGGAATATCTTGTTTTCTCCATCTACAGTGATTAAAAGTTTTGCTGGGTATAGTAGTCTGGGCTAACATCTGTATTGTCTTAGAGTCTACAACACACCTGTGCAGGTCCTTCTGACTTTTAGAATCTCCATTAAGAAGTCAGGTGTATTTCTAATAGGTCTGTATTTATATGTTACTTGGCCATTTTCTCTTTTAGCTTTTAATATTCCTTGTTCTCTGTGTTTAGTGTTTTGATTATTATGTGGTGTGGGAACTTTCTTTTCTGGTCCAAACTATTTGGTATTCTGTAAGATTCTTGTACCTTCCTAGGCATCTCCTTCTTTAGTTTAGGGAATTTTTCTTCTATAATTTTGTTAAAAATGTTTTCTGGGCCTTTGAGTTTGGAATCTTCTTCTTCTCTTCCTAGTATTCTTAGGTTTAGTCTTCTATTCCTGTTATTTTTTGTTGGTTTGTTTGTTTCACAGTGTCACAGATTTCTTTTTGTGTCAGGAATTTTTCAGATTTAACATTTTCTTTGACTGCTGTATCAGTTTCCTCTATTGTTTCTTCAATGCCTGAGATTTTTCTCTTCCATCCCTTGTATTCTGTTGGTGATACTTCTGTAGTTTCTCTTCCCTTACCTAGATTTTCCATTTCCAGATTTCCCCCAGTATGTATTTTCTTTATTGCTTCTATTACCATTTTTATGTCTTTAGCAGTTTTGTTTCCTTCAACTGTTTTTTCTTGGTTTTCTTTACATTCTTTAAAGGATTCATCGATTTCCTCCAATTTTTTTGATTGTCTTTTCCTAGATGTCTTTAAGGGATTTATTCATTTCCTCTTTAAGGGTCTTTATCATCTTCATAAATTTGAATTTAAGGTCATTTTCTTATGCTTCAGCTGTGGTAGATCATTCAATGCTTGCTGTAGTAGGATTGCTGGGATATGGTGGTGACTTATTGTCCTGGCTGTTTTTGATTGTGTTCTGTTTAGGTATCTGGATTTGGGCTGATTTCATGTCAAGGTGCCATTCTCTGGGTTTGACTTTTTTGGATGGATGTTTTGTTCCTTGGTTTCCGTTTCCTTTCTGGTCTTCTGGCTAGAGTGACCTGTGGTTGAGTAGAGGGATTCTGCCAGAGTTGGGAACTGGACTTCTGATGGCTTGCATGGCCTCTGGTCCTACAGGTAGTTGCCACCCGAGTTGAGGACTGGAATTCTGGTGATGCTCATGGTCTCTGATCTTGCCAGCATTCCTCTGGGGTTCAGCATTCTGACCTGGCTTCCAGTCGAATATGAGACTCTTGCTTGGTTTTCAGGGAACAGGTCTGGTCCCTAGGGCTCAGGATGCTGGTCTGGCTTCTGGCTGAGTAGGAGGTTTCTGCCAAAGGTTTGAGCCATGATATAGTGAAAAGGAGAGGAGGGTGGTTGGGTTTATCCTGGGCAGGCATGGTCAGGGTGGAAGGGTAGTCTTACCTGGGTTTCAAGATGCTGATCTGGCCTCTGGTGGGATAGGAGGCTTCTGACAGAGTTGTGGGCTTGGATACAGTGATGAGGAGAAGAGAGGCAGTTGGAGTTATGATGGATGAGTGCAGGTGTGGTTGGTGTGGTGGTGGTGGCTTACCTAGTTTCCATGGACCTGACCTGACCTATGGTGGGGTTGGAGGGGCTTCAGCTGGTTTTCAGGAAGCTGACCTGACTTCTGGTAGGGTAGGAGGCTTGTTTATGGTATCTCTGGTGAAGAACAAATTTACAGATTTATTTTCTGGGTATTTAGTCCCATTCCACTTCTCTCTGTGTCTGTTTTGAAGCAATATGATACTGTGTGCTTTGCCACAACTCTGTAGGGCACTTTGAAATAATGTGTTTTTTGTGCAGCCAACATTGTTGCTTTGCTCAACATTGCTTTGGATAATCATAGATATCTGAGTTTTCATAGGAATTGTGGGATTTTGTTTCTAGATGTGTGAAGAGTGTTACTGGTAATGAGATGAGGCATTGCTTTAAATCTGTGGGCTGTCTTTCTATAGTATTACTATCCCAATGACATTATTTTGTGTTGGTGCTAAATCATGTTACTTCAGGCTACCTTTGGGATTCTCAACACTGTTTAGGTTTCCCCATCACTTGTGTGTCAGTGTGTGCTTACATGTGCATATAGTATGCACATGTGTGGGTGTGTGTTTTTATTTGTGTGGAGGCCACAGGTCAATGTCAGGTGTCTCCTCAATCACTCTCCATCTTATTTCTTGAGATAGTGTCTCTCACATAATTGAGCTAGACTGGATGGCCAGAGTTTTATATGTGGGAAGGTTTCTGAGGGATTGAACTCAGAACATGATGCTTGTGCAGGAAGAAATTTACCAGCTGGGCTATCCCCTCAGCATGTCTCTATTGCTTCCCAGAGGCCAATCTCTCTGTCTTAGAATGGGGTGTTTTCTTTGTTGCCCTGGCTCTTCACAGTGTCTTACAGACAGAAATTCTTTTCTGCAATCTTCTTGCTTCCCTTAGTGAATCCATTTATTCTACTCTATATTTACTAAATCAATCACTTGCTAATGGATATTTAGATTATCACTAGTTTTTTTCATTCATATTTATTTGCTTATGTATATATTTTGAACTATAACAAATTAAAAGAAACAAATAAAAATCCAGTGAAGAAAACTGTTATGGGATTCCATGTCTATAAATATGTTAGTTTTTCTGGAGTAGGATAGAATTTGTTCTTAAAAGAGCTGTGCCAAGGATCTATACCTTACCTCATTTGTAAGATATTGACAATCTTGTAAGTTGAGTTTATATATATATATATATATATATATATATATATATATATATATATATATAAATTTCTCATTTACTCAAATCACAACTAACAATTTACATTTAAAAAAATGTATTGTATTCTGGTGCTGTTCCTGCCCCCCCCCCCCCATCAGCTACAGGACTCAGGAGAATGGCCCTTACACCTTTCCTGGGCAGCACAGTAGAACTGGCCCTGAACGTGCAGGTGTGGGAGAAGGACCCTGAGGAATCGAAAGCCAGAGACTTGGTCCCACCCCTTGCTCATCTCTTCATGGCTTAAAGGAGTGAATTAGCCTGGACAGTGTTGGAGAGCTCACCCTGGCGGTGAGGACAGGGAAGAGCTGGCAGGCTGACCAACCCTGAAACTACCCAAGCCCAGAACCAAGTTATATTTTGGCCCACCCTAACAGCCACCCCATTTTTGATCTGCTGGATTAAGGGGTTTGGAGTAGGGGAGCTTGGTCAGTCCTGTAGACTCAGAGCTGCAGGATCTCCATGACACAGGGCAGCAATGGGATGTCCAGGAAGAGTCCCAGGGAGGGCCCAGCATTGATGGTGCAGCAGAGACAAAAATCCTTGAATCAGACGACCAATCATTCTTTGTGATAAACGCCTGCAAGTAAAAATGTATGGATAAAGGGGTTTACTGTGTGACTCACTGTTTCACACTACAGCTTCCATGATGAGATTTCCCCCTTCTTCCTTACCCCTTTTTTTCCCTTAAATATTATCTTGTTTTATTTTTGGGGAGTAGAGACAGGTGGGATCGGAGGCACGATGTGAAAGACACAAGGAATAAATAAATAAATAAATAAATAAATAAATAAATAAACAAATAAATAAATAAATACATAAATGTTAAAAATGAACAAAAAACTGTATTCTCTCTTTGACTAAGCAATTGGCATTAAATTCTACATCATTTTTATTTAATGTATATTTTTCAATTTCTGTTAAGATTGAGAGCTTTTATATTCTTAATTATTTATGTGTGCATCTTATATAAATTACTTGCTCATAAGCACCCCTTGCCCAATTTTCTTATGTATGTGGTGTTCTTATATGGATATGATCTTTGAATTGTTTCATTTATTTAGTTACCTAAGTTTGTATTCAGACCATGATGTTTTTTTCTTTATGAAAGACTTGAGTATGCTGTTAGTATAAATCACCAGCCTTAGCTTATCAGTGTAATCTCCTACTCTTCAGTAAAGGAAAACATCCACTTCTCTCAGTTTAACATAAAATTAAACTATAATAAAATTCCAATTGTTTTCATCCAATATGACATGAATTTGTAAATTATCTTGAAGTATTTATAATTTGTATAAGTATCTGATGTTTACCAATTTTTTTGGTTTTTAATTTATTAATTTTAGTATGTAAAGTAATAAGTTTCATCATTATATTTTCAAACATGCTCCACTGTATTTTTTCCTATAATTATTCTTTATTACCATCTCTTATTTTCTTCTTCTCTCTTACTGAGTCCCCTGCTTCCCACAAATAGTCCTTTCATGCTATATTGGCCTAATTTTTGATGGTCTATAATACTTGATTTTTGAGCCTTTTTGTTGCTCCAAATGTTTTATAATTCTTTTTCTGTGTCCTGTAATTTCTTTGTGGTACGTTAAGAAATGATTTATATTTTTCTGTTTGAAACTCTATGTAATATTTAGCTAGAATGCACTTCTGTTATAAAAATATATATTAACACATTGTCTCTTTGAATCCGGCTTCTCACACTTCTGGAGCTGATTTTGAAACATGTGGCAATTTATTGCAACAGTCTCACAGTGTAGCTGATAGTTCACTCTCCACCTCCTGTCTCATAGTGTGCTTCAGCAGTGAAGTCTCCTTTAGAGCTCCCATATTCCATTCTCTTTATCAGCTCTTTCTGAAAGTATGCTTGAACTATTGCTCTTTTGCCACTTAGATCTGTTTCAAGTCTCAGGAGAGCTGCACCCACCGGTCTCAAGGGGTCTGTCTCAGTCCCCTTGTAACATCGAACAAGCTGTCTAGCACTTGAAAGTCAGGCTTTTACTGTTACTAGTGGAAGATCCCTAAGATCATGCTGATGCCAGGCAGTCCCACTACGTTACTTGCTCCATGAGAACAGTGTTGGTTTCTGCATTTTATTATCTTTGCATTAATAGACATGCAGGAAACGAGAGTGTAGAGATAGAGGACAGTCAGGAATTATCAAAACCTCAGCCTTGTGCCATGTTTTTCACAATAGATGAGTTTTTTAAAAAAAAATAAGTTTAATAGACTGAAAGCTAGGGGTAGTTACCTCCTCAGGGAAAATAGACCACAGCCCCAATGAATCAAGATAGTTTCCTTACCTTTGTATCTATCAGCCATCTCATAACTGCAATTTCTACATAACTAAGAACTAGAGAACATGTCAGTAACCATATGATCCTTTATGAGTAAGTTTCTTCTAGAATATTTCTTTTAGAGTAACTGATCAAGTTCTAAAATTAGTCACGTGTAGCAATCAGAGGGAAGAATGCTTTTACACGTTTGACCTAAAGAAACAATCCTCAAAGCATTTGCTAACAAATATTTTCTCAGCCCTCCTAGGTACTATTTACTACTTATAATACTTCAGGGAACAATAATCAAAAACCCACCATACTCATTGAAAAGAGGCAGGGTCTGCACCAAAAATAGTATTTCAATACTCAGGTTGCTGTTCAACATGTAATTCAAAATTATGTGAATCCTTTGAATGAAAGAAATACAATTATTTGGGAATATTTAATAAATTAGCATGACATACAGTTACAGGAGGAAGGACAAATTTTGCATAAAGATTGACTTCTGAACTAAAAAAAATTATTTTAGATTTGTAGGCATTGGTTTGATCAAGAGGTGGTGGGGGGCGTTTCATGAAGAACTATCACTACGTACAAACGTTCTGTGGCAGGAAGTAAATTAACAATTATGGGAGTTTAGAAGAAGGCCTAACATATTTGGTTAAAGGAAATAAAAAGAGAAAATATTTAGAGTTAAGGATCTGAAGAATTTTTCAGAGTTTCAAGTGAAGTTCTAGGCTAGAACTTTTCGAATTGAGACAAAACTTTGCCATCTACAAAGTACACTCTCAAGAACTGCACGATGAAGTAAGAAAAACAAATCACAAAAAAGCATGACATGTTTTACATGAGCTTATGATTTTATGCTGAGCCTCATTTGGCTGTCCTCAACATGTTTGGGGGACTGTCTTAGTTATGGTGCCTACTGCTGTGAAGAGACACCATGACCATGGCAGCTCTTATAAGGAAACATTTAATTTGGTCTGGCTTACAGTTCGGAGGTTTAGTTTATTATCATGGTAGGAAACATGGTGGCACTCAGACAAACGTGGATCTTGAGAGGTAGCAGAGAGTTCTACATCCCGATCTGCAGGTACTGAAGAGAAAGAGACACTGGGCCCGGCTTGAGCATCTGAGACCTCAAAGCCACCCCCAGTAACACACTTCCTCCAATAAATCCATACATTGTTTCAAGAAGGTCACACCTCCTAATAGTTTCACTCCTTATGGGCTTATGTGGGCCATTTTCATTCAAACCACAGGGTCTAAGAAAGGACAGTCATCTTATTAAATGCCCAGGCATTACCCAAAATGTTGAGATCATTTTTCAGCATAGAAGTGACGCTCTGTAGCTTTCTAAATGCTACTCAGACATGAAGTTTCAACTTTTTCATTTTTAAATATTGGTCATATTTTTTTTGCAGCTGAATTCTACCTTTGGTGGTGGTAGCAGAGCCATGAAGAAAAATAACGTATTAGGTTCTAGGCTTATGAGATTTTTTTTTATATCAAACAGTTGGTACCTTGTGTGATGGCCACTATCTCTAAATTTATTGACTAAAATATTCAGGTAGCATTGAAGTTTACCAGTTCAAGATCAGTCAGGGCTTCTGTAAAGCAATCAAAGCTGGCCAGAAAAGAACAGCCTTACGTGTGTTTTGTTTCCGGTTGCTCTTCAACACAGTTACCTTGTCCTTCCCACCAGGTGGTTGACCAGATTGACACCCTGACTTCTGACCTACAGCTGGAGGATGAGATGACTGACAGCTCCAAGACAGACACGCTGAACAGCAGCTCCAGCGGCACAACGGCGTCCAGCATAGAGAAGATCAAAGTGCAGGCCAATGCCCCCCTCATTAAACCTCCAGCACACCCCTCTGCTATCCTCACGGTTCTGAGAAAGCCAAATCCTCCACCACCTCCTCCAAGGCTGACACCTGTGAGGTGTGAAGAGCCTCCCAGAGCGGCGCCGACTGTCAATCCTGTAAAGACCAACGGCACCCTTCTACGGAATGGAGGCTTACCGGGCAGACCCAACAAAATTCCAAATGGAGACATCTGTTGCATACCCAGTAGTAACTCGGACAAGGCCCCAGTGCAGTCTCTGATGCCCAGACCTGAAAAGGACAGGAGTCCCCAAGTAGGGCCTCCTCGGGAACGAGTACGGTTCAATGAAAAAGTACAATACCATGGCTATTGTCCTGACTGTGAGACCCTGTATAACGCAAAGAACAGGGAGGTCCAAATGCACAGTGAACCAGTCCATCCGCCTGGAAAGATCCCTCACCAAGGCCCTCCCTTCCCTCCTCCACCTCATCTCCCCACTTTCCCATTAGAAAATGGGGGACTGGGAATAAGCCACAGTAACAGCTTCCCCCCTCCCACACCTGCAGCTGTGCCTCCTCCCACTGCACCAAAACCACAGAAGACTATCTTGAGAAAATCCACCACTACCACAGTGTGATGTCTGCCATTTAAGAAAACGTTTTGTTTGTTTTTAATTTTCTATATGATAAACACAAAATGATAAGTAATGAGCACTTTCCACTCAAGCAATAAAAAGCCCAAATATATTAATCTGCATTCGACAAAGTGGCATAAAAATCACCTGGTAAGTATGCAGAGTGATGCTTCTGTCCTGGATGTACATTGTTTTACATGTTCCATCATCAGAAACTGCCGAATAATGAGAAAGTATGAATGCATTTTATTTTTTGCAATTGACCTATGACAAACTGTGACCTTCAGATTCCAAGTATTTTGATTTATTATAAGGGATGGGATATCAAATATTTTGATTTGTTGATAAAGCCAGGGCAATTCATTCCATTCATGCCTAACTCATCTATGCATTGATGATGTCATAATTTTCCCTTTGATCTAATGTTTTTTAATAAGAATTTTAATACCGAAGGACTATTTTATTATTTTTCTAAAGATGTTTGTCAATAATTTTGCATCATGAAATGCTGAGGACAATATCAAAAAGTTTATTTTCTATACTATACAATTATGAATCATGTGTTCAAATATATGTGTAATAAAATATTTTGAGCTTTGGAAACATGTCAATAAATAATAGTAAATAATGAGAAGGACTAATGTTCCTGAGGATTAAAATGAAGTAGGGGTTCCTTTAACACCATGTTATCATTCACTGAAATGGGAAGAAAGTCCCAAGAGTTTGGACAAGATGACATTGGATATCAGAATTTCTAGACTAACTATCATAACTCATTTGGTAAGTACATCCTTCCAACAGTTTCATATTCTACACCTTCATTATGGTACTTCTAGAACCATCTGCTGAAAGCCTTGGATGTTGTCAAGCCTTTTTTCAGGACACGTTGTAGATAAGAACATTGAAAGTTTGGAATTGTTGCCTTCTGCCCATCTGAGCTAGCTCAATGTTCCTGAAAAGACACACTTTTATAGGAGGGACTGTGGAGGTGTCTCTGGTCACAGGGTGTGTCCAGCAATGGCCTGTCCCCCTTTCTCTTCTGAGTTAAGGATGTCAGGGGTTTTTATGTCCCGTATAAGAATATTTTCCTTCTACCATCAAATACAAGTCTTTCTCCTCAGTAGTATTTGCCAACTCAAGAAACTTACAAACTAAAGGGTCAGTCAGTTCCTAGCTGCACTGATTTGGAGTGATGTGATGCTTTGCTTTGGAGCTAAAACTTAGTTATCTCCCCTAAAATCATTGTGAGGGAATGTGCCAAGGTGGTGGGGGAAGGTCCTTTAAGAGGTAACAGTGGCAAGCAACATGTTGATGGGAATTATTATATTGTGTGATCTGGAAAGTCTAGTGACCTTTTCAAATATTTGCCTTTTAATTTTAAAACTTTAACTTTTGCTGCTACAGGGAGGCAGCTTTATAATTTAGAATACCCCTTTAAAGAGCTTTCTATTGAAATATGACAATGTATTTTTGGGAAGAATATAGAAAGAAAATAGCCTTTATTATCGAAATGAATAAATGAATGAATGAATGAACAAAATAAATGAGGAACAGATAATGTCCTGTTACAAATTTGATAGAATGCTATTTTATCTTTTTGTGTTGTACATGAGGGTGATGTAAGCTTAATAATCCAATATTTCAGAAAAGATATGAAACAAAAATGAAGAAAGACAATGATCTGATATTTATTAACTGTATGATCAGTGTATTTAAGAGATACCACCCAGGTAAATAAATAACTGAATTGTTGAATACCAAATAATGTGTTTTTAGCTTTTTACTCTATGCATTGTCTTGAAATAAAAATTATTGTAGTTATATCACAATTTTATATCTAATATATTATTGTCTTTTACACTCCAAACTAGTGTTAGATCCTGAACTTTGTTTTCTTCCTTTAGTCCATCTTTCTTTTTCAACCAGTTACTAAGATCTAACAATCACCATATAGATTCAGATTTTGACCCATGTCGATGTCTGGGAACCATGTTGTATCTCAAGGTATCATAAATAATTCACAGAACAGAAAAAAAATTTCTGGTAGTAAAGCAAATTGAATAAGCTGAATCACTGGAATTATTTGAATAAGGATGTTGGCTTATATCCATAGGAAGAAATCTTAGAGATCTGTGACACGAATTGCTCAACATCCTTATTAATAAAAAAAAAACTCCAGAGCCAGATATCAGGGCGAAAGCTGAAAGATCAGCGAAGCAGAGCAGCCAGCCACTGGTTTTTACCTCTACAAAATCCTCAGCCTAAAGAGAATGAGTTCCTGTCTCCTCATGCCTTTTATACCTTTCTCTGCCCAGACATCACTTCCTGGGATTAAAGGCATGTGTGCTTCCCAGTACTGGGATTAAAGGCCTGTGCCACCACTGCCTGCTCTATTTCCAGTGTGGCCTTGAACTTGCAGTGATCTAGATGGATCTCTGCCTCACCAGTGATAGGATTAAGGCTGTGTGCCACCATTGCCTGGCCTCTATGTCTAATTTAGTGGCTGGCTCTGTCCTCTAATTCCCAAGCAAGTTTACTAGGGTACACAATATATCACTACAGAGATCCAAATCTATCTCTCTTCTTAAAAATATAGGCAAATTTTCCCCATAAAAGACCATCTCTTTCTGTTTAATTGGTGACTACATCTGTTTCTAAATCAAAGTATTTATAGCAAAATATTTACCTAGAAAGTTGAGTCAAATTTCAACTAAAAATATCATGTTCATTGATTTATAATATAGATATATAGAATATATTATGTATTTTGTACATATACATAATACATATAATTTTATGTAAATAATTTATTAACCAACATAAACAGTAGAGTACAAACCATCAGGACTTTAAGTGTATTTTAAATCCATTTTTTTCAATTTTCTTTAACATAGAATATACTGTACCAATGTGATTTTTACAGAAATAATAATTTTACCACACTTACTGGAACCTGTACTTTGAACCTATAGAAACCTGTAAACCATGTAACAAAATTAACATAGAACATCATAATATTTCCCTGAAGACATATAATTAAAACATCCCTAATGGCAGAGCGATTTTTGTAACCAGCCAACATTGCTCACAAAAATGAAAAGTTGAAGTGCACACTCTGCTTGCTATGGAGCAGAGCATTAGGAAATATAATAATCATTCCTTTTTCTAAAAAGAAACACATATACAGAAACACTTTATTTTCTTAAAAGCAGCTACTCGTTAGGACATGCATATGTGAACTTTTATTTACATTGAGTTTACCATAGAGTTCATGCCCATGCTCCATTGAAGATGTGATTCCTGCTGAGTGTGACATGGCAGATACTGCCTATGACAACATCCCTTCGTGGTGTAGTGCCAAAATATATTTCCATAGACATTGTAGTTGTTAATTAAAGAAGAGTGAGAATTGTATGCTTTTTCAGTATAGACACATATTTACAATTTTTAAATGCTATTATATTTCTATTTAATAATAACAAAAAATTTGAAAAAAAAATTACCTCCCAATATTTTTAACAATTTTATAAAGGACTCAGTCTATGATTTTTAGATTTTTTTCTTTCTTTTTACAGAACAAGATTTCACTGTGTAGCTTTGGCTGTCCTAGAACTTGCTCTGTAGACCAGACTGGCCTCGAACTCACAGAGATGCCTCTGCCTGCCTCTGCCTCTCAAGTGCTGCGATTAAAGTCATGCACCACCATGCCCAGCTAGATAATTCTTAAGCTAAGTAAAATATTTTCAGAAAAATACAAAAATATACAAAACTGTAGAATTCTTCCCTCCCCAATTTGTTATCATTTTCATATGTTTCCTCACTAATTTACTAATGCTGAGAAGAAATGCATTTGTTTACTAAGGTGCCTTAATTGACCTAAGAAAAGCACTTAGATTTGAAGCATAATTTCTCTGCTATTGTTCATAGAGTAAAGCAAGAAGACAATTTTTTTTTTATGGTTTTCTATCAGTATTTGCTTTTAGCACGATCAAGGCATCACCTATGGAGAGCATGACACTATTCAGAACCTTTTATCTGTAGAGTTCAATTAAGTCTCCTTTTTCTGGTGTTCTGTGAGAAAATTCAGAGTAGTTACATTCTTAATTGTATGTAATCAAGTCAGGAGCCATTTCTTGCCTGGATATATTTCTGGACTATATATGGCTGAGACTCATAATGATCCTGAAACTTCTGGGGTTTTTTTTCCTCTCTTTATTCTTTCCGGGTAACATATTTTCCTGTAATGTACAATTAAAACTGGAGCAAAAGATTGCGCTGCAATTTACTTCACTAAAATACTGATGATTTCTAAGTGAGGAAATGATTTATGGCAACAGAGTTTTTAAAAAGTCATATCACATAATTAGGTAAAGTGCTCGGGCTATGGCAATTACTGGGCATTATCATAAAATCACATGGCATTTTCTGGGTCAATGTGTAGCTGTGGCACTATAATTAAGTTTTCAGAGTAAACATTTCAGAATTTTAGAGTCATCCAACTTTGATGATTCTGAAATAATGGCAGGCATGATGGAACTGTTAAGGCACATGGCTATGTGGAGCATACGTTATAGTTGGCTTCACTGTCATGAAACAGTGATTATATGAGTGGTATTCCATTTGGAGCACTTAAATTTATCTTTTCTATCTCTTATGAGAGGAGCATATTTTTTTTCTGGGCATTTTTATGTTGGCATGACTCCTCATGCCTTTTCATCCCCAAACATCAACATTTAATTGTGCTCTTCACAGCCCTGAATGCTGCACAACTTTTCTTTATTCTGAATAGTTATTTTGATGCTTAGAAATAGTTACCTAATGTTGTTTTGACATTCTTAATGTGTTTGAGCTTTACAGGATATAAAAGGGGATTTCAGACAATTTAGCCACCATCTAAATGGAATGAGTCCCTGAATAATGCAAGCCTCATTTTCTCATGTATAATAACATCAGCATCACCTGTCAGTTCTCTCCCTAAATTCAAACACTGTTATTATGAGTCTTTCTTCCAAGAAGGTCTGATTCCATAGCATTCATGCTCTTGATCCTAGGTGTGTCAATTTATTCACTAGTGTTTCCTTTGTGAATTTCATCTATTTAACACTGACCCCCGAGAACTCAAATAGCGCTGGTTCACAATGGGACCTTTAAGGAACCAGTGTGATACAACCTCTCTAATGAGAGCTGACATTCTTTTGTTATTAAACAGTGGATGCAATTTCCTTCAATCTTAAAAAATATAACTGTCCATTCTCATAATCAAAGGAGGCTTCGGACCAGATAAATTAAATGATGTGTGTGCAATTAAATGAGTGGGGGTACAAGTTCATGACAGCAAGACATGTGATATCAAACACTTTAAGGAGGCTTACTTTCTCCTGAAATACTTTTCAAAATACTTTGTATGTATTATTTTTCATTTATCACATCATTTTTTTCCATAACATCTTGAAACTTTAGACATTTTTATTATCTAAATTTTACAAATTAGCAAAGTGTGGTATTGGAAACCGGGTGCCTGAGATCTTAGAGTCTTTCAAGGCAAAATGATAAAAATTGAAAGGTAAGCATATGTCCTCCACAACTCACTTTCATTACTATCTCCAGAAGTAAAGCATTGACTAAGCATTGTTCACAAATAATCTGTTGAAACCAAATTAGTTATTCTCTAGAATTTGCATGAAAAGTTGTTTCTTGATACACAGTGAGAAAAACAGTGTATTTCTGCATCACTCAAGAGTACCTACATCTCCATTCTACCAGAGCAAATGACTCTAGTGTCTGTGCCTTCCTAAGCCCATAGCACCCATTTAAAAAATAAGCTGTAAAGATCCAAATTAATCTTCTAGGGCAGACAGCAACAGCCAAAGTAGGTGGAACTGAAGACACTCTGTCAGGCTTTCATGCATCATTAGTAACACTAGTCATGTGAACCCATCATGCTTACTACCATGTCCAAAGATTGATGGGTTTGTAGTGTCTATGACCTCATCATTTTAACAATGGTCAAAGATCCCCTTCCTTTTTATATTATGTCATGTTGCTTTCATTTCAACACAATTAAGATGTTTGTTATTTGAATAGTAGATAAGAGAAAATAAATATACCTGACAAGAGCCATATTAAAAACTCAGTAAGGGAAATGAATATTTTGTGTGTGTGTGTGTGTGTGTGTGTGTGTGTGTGTGTGTGTGTGTGATAGAGACAGAAAAAAGGGAGAGAGAGAGAGAGAGAGAGAGAGAGAGAGAGAGAGAGAGAGAGATGAGATGAGATATTTGTATTTTATTTTAACCTCTAAGTACATTATAAGTCTGTCTGAGGCTACTCACCACCCTATAATATTTTATGTAAACATTTCAGAATTGCTTACTAAATTTTTCTTGAACAAAATTTCTTTGAAAGGATATTAATCTTTTTATCCCAGAAACCTAGCACTTACTGGGTAGCCTAGATTGACCTTGAACTTACATCAGCCCTTCTGCTTCAGCCTCCTGAGTGCTGGGATAATATAAGGCAGCTTAAAATGCATACATAAAGAATTGTTGAGTACATTAGGTTACTATATGCATAACTTTACTCCAAAAGATGCACAAACCTGGTTTGACCACAGATACTCATAAAATAGTCAGAGAAACATGCAATCCTACTCCAGAAATATGTTTCTAGACATATAAATTGTGACATTTGTATGTTTAATATGATTCAGAAGGAGAATATATTGTTATAAAACATCAAATTGAAACCAGATTGTCAAGATTTTAGTCACGTCTTTTCTCAACACCTAAGAGTGTTTTAGATCAAATCATTTAACCAGATCTGAGGCCTGCTCTTAAACAAAGGCACACAAGGCTGGGGACATAGCTCATTGGTGCTTTCCCACCACACATAGGACCCACGGCTCAATCCTGAGTAATAAATCCCCAGGAAAACACATAAATAAATAAAATGAAAACCATGGTGCTACTTTTGATTCTTAAGCTGGCTGTATCCATCTAACCCTGTATTATAAGGCAAAGAGAGTGATGGCCTCAGAAGAAAGCTGTAATTGCATCAACACACGCTAAGGTGCAAGCTTCAGCAACTTCATTGGCATTGGTGCCGAAATGAAAAATTGATGAAACAGCTTCAAGGTTGAGTAAGGCTGGAAACTTCAGAGCTGCTGTATACATAGAATCACCAAATTACTCTTTCTCTGCATGTGTGAAAAACATCTCCTGAACTGTTTTGTTTGTTTATTTGTTTGTTTTTTTGAAGGAATGGGTTTTGAAAGGAGTCTTATAAATGAGTTTTGAAAGGGGTCTTAAGCATGCTAAAGGGTTCTAACCTGGAGAGACACCCCTGTCACTTCCCAAGCTTTAATAGCGTCCTCTAGATTAGAGCTAACTAGACTATGGATGGCATCATAGCTAACCACTATCTACTTCTATGCTGCAGGTTTTCAGTGTTATGTCAAGCTGAATGAAATGAAAGCCCTTGTCCTGGTAGAAGTGAGATGCATGCACCACTCACCTCAGACACACCTTCTATTTTATTTACTTGAACAGCTCCCATTCTTTTCTAGCTTATGTCTCTCAGCACAGAAGCAATCAATGTTTATTCTCTTGCTTTACATATCCCTCCCCAACACCTTGGCTCTGCACTTGCTCCTTGTGTTATATCCTTTCTTAATTTTTTTCCTTAGATTATAAATACTTAAAAATCATTCATCCTCTACCACTACTTTATGCCTTAGCAATTTCCCCTGTATTCTTCATCTGAATGTACCACCTGCTAGCATGTTGATATTAGGCCCTAATTATTCAATGTGTATAAAAGCACTTTAGCAGGTGTAAAACAACAAATAAAACCTAAGCCTTGTCATTAATCTCATGATACGTGTCAAATTACTCATGTTCCTTGCTAATCTAGTAAATGTATTTGTATTTACTAAGGTAAATGCTAATGACATTTTATCTCATTTATGAAATGATTATTTTACTGAAATACTTTTCTAGCTGCAATTACTACTAAGTAACCCTAATTATTTTCCTCAAACATTGACAGATCATATATACAAGTCTAATTTTTACTTTATTACATTTTGTGAATTAGCAAGTCAGAAAACAAACATGATAGAAATCTGAGGAGAATGCAACAATAACACAAATTGTAACTGGTTTAACAAGAGTGCCTTGGTTTTTATTGCTTATGATAATATGCAATATAAGCATTAGTTAACCCATTTAGTATAGAACTTTCAAAGTATCTAAAGCCTCATGCCAGAAGGCACCTACATATCTTCTGAAAACGTTTGTTCAAATAAGAGGTTAAACCATAGAATGGTTGTTTAGAAGAAACAATCTATGTTTGTGTTAAAAGAATTATTTAGTGACATATATAATTCTGACATGAATTTGTTTGTTTGGTCAGAGTTCCTAATAAAAGTGAACAAATATTCCAATGACGTACATTTCATAATGCATGGGAACAGTGCCAAAATAGACCACAATGTTATCTATTACTGTGATCATCTACTAGGATTATTTCTTCCTAATTCAAATCACTCTCCATGAAAAAGATGGAGTATTTTCAACTTCAACTTAGGTTGCAGTTTTTAAACTTCAGAGTTGTATCACATGATGGCTTTATTTTGCTTAATATCTATAATACACAAAAGAAGTTCTTTTGTGGGTTGATGCAGTCAATTACTCTGTAAACCAGGCTGGCCTCTAGCTTGCAGCTCTCCAAACCTCTGCTTCCCCAGTGCTAAGATAACAGGTATATACCCCAACCAGCATGCCTGCCCTAGAAGGTCTACAGATCTAGCATATTTCTTTTCATGGTTTCTTAGTAAATTAACTGATCATCCCCATTTCACTTTTAAGCTTCATTTGGCCTCTCCATCCTCCTCATTCCATGTATCCAAGTCATTTTCTTTATTTTTTTTTTCTGGTTTTTTGAGACAAGGTTTCTCTGTGTAGCTTTGCACCTTTCCTGGAATTCACTTGGTAGTCTAGGCTGGCCTCGAACTCACAGAGATCCGCCTGGCTCTGCCTCCCGAGTGCTGGGATTAAAGGCATGTGCCACCACCGCCCAGCCCAAGTCACTTTCATTCTTGCTGAGTTTTCTATTGTAAAGTCACAATATACCTGACTAAGATGACTACTTTAATCCTTTCCCTTCTGACCATTGCCTTTGCACCTGCCTGCTCACTGACCTCTTGCCCTTGTGTCTGCTTCATTCTGTCAACCCTGGTGAGAGATTTTTTTCTTTCATCATTTAATCACAATACTGAAGTGTTTATGGGTTTAGGATTATCTGAGCTTTAAAATTCTTCATTGAGACTGCCAGCTCTACCAAAAGCCTTTCCAGGGCAACTTTTTGTTTGTTTGAGAATTCCACATTTGCATATACTGTGCTTTAGTGAAGTCTACCCATCATTCCTTCACTTCCAATTTCTTCCCCATCCCCAATTCCGTGTGCTCTTAAAAAACAAACAAACAAAAAACAAAAACCACAATCCAAAACCAAACTAAACCAAAATCCTCAATGAATCCACTTCAAGATGCAAGTTTATGTATGGGTGACATACATGGAGAGCCTCTCAGGGGCCATATCCTTGAAAACAGCTGATTCTCACTGTTCCAGCAATCACCAATTTTCATTAATTCCTAAGGTAGGGCTAGGACTTCCTGTTCATCTTTGTCCTCCATGCTGGAATTTTTTTTTTTTTTGGCTTAATTTATGCCTGTTTTAAACTTGCTGTCACAACTTCTGTGAATTACTGTGTGCATCTTTCCCGTTGCATCCCAAAAAGAAAACATTGTTTGCTGCATTCAACCACTGCCTCTTGTTCTTGTAATATTTCCACCCCTCTTCCATACTGATCCTGGAGCTTTGGAGAGAGGAGTACAATCTAGATGTCTGTTTAGGGCTAAAAACTCTGCAGTCTCTTTTCTTCATGCAGGTTCTCTAATCACCAAATTCTGCAAAAAGAAACCTCTGTGATGATTGCTGGGAGATGCATGCATATGTGGGTATAATGATTAGCCATCAGGAGTCAGTCTAATAGTATGTCCACTTAGCAAAATAATTGTAGTAGGCTTTTCCTTGAAGGTCTTACCTACCTGGCCACAGATTCTTGGCCCTGTTCACAGTGCCAAGTCTTGTGGAGCAGGCCTTAAATCCAATCCAAAAGTGGTTGTTTATTTCCATAACACTCATGTCACTGCTGCACCAGTGGACATATCTTGCTAGGCCAGACATTACTTTAATTGGAAGGGTTCCCACCTTAGTAAGATTGATGATGACTTTTCTCCTCCGGTAGTGCACATAGCACCATTCAGAACTATGAAATCCAACTGACAGGGATGTTCCTGGTCAGAAACAACCTGATTTCTCTACATGCTATGACTCAAGTATATGGTGTCTTCATCAAGGTCTTTAACCAGGTTCTGGAAAGGAAGTGAGAGCAATAGCAACAGTTTGTAATATTTGAGTAGAGTCTGGGAACCCAATGATGAGCAACTCCCAAAAGGTAAACTTTTCCTGGCATTGGGCTTTCTGTTTGATACCTTGTGATGTTTAGGAGGGATAATATTCCCTTAAACTTCTTTCACACTCTTTTTTTTTTGTATATACATGTATTTTTAAAGCTCTGTATTGATAAGTTTCATATGGCTTTTTCAAAGGTCTTTAATGTTATTTATTCTTCTCATACACAGTATAGAGGTTCCCTAAAAGTCTAGAAACAAATCTACCACATGACCCAGCTATATCATTTTTGGGCACATCCTCAAAGTAGTCTACACACTACAAGAGAGATATTTGCATAAACACATTCATGGCTGCTCTGTTCACAATAGTGAGGAATTGTAAACAGCCTACATTTTCATCAAACAATGACTCAGTAATGAAAATGTGGTACATTTACACAACTGAAAACAAAATTATAAAATCTGTGGCTAAGTGGATGGGACTAGGAATAGTTATTACTGAGTGAGGTGACCCAGACTCAGTAAAACAAGTGTCAAATGTTGCACACTCTCCCTCATATGTGGATGCTAGCTTTGAATACTTAGATATGTATATCTAAATAGGAGTGCCATAGAAGTCAGGAAACCAGTAAAAAAAAAAATCATGGATAAGGGAGACTATCAAGAAAAGGCTTATGGAACGCAAGTGATATGAAAAGGGAACTGTGACATACTGGAACAAAAAGGCATACGTGCAGTGAGTGATACTGACAGTGTTCCACTGGGGAGGGTTTTTTTTTTTTTTTTGTTTTGTTTTGTTTTTTTTGTTTTTTTTGTTTTTTTTTGTTTTTCGAGACACGGTTTCTCTGTGTAGCTTTGCATCTTTTCCTGGAACTCACTTGGTAGCCCAGGCTGGCCTCGAACTCACAGAGATCCGCCTGCCTTTGCCTCCCGAGTGCTGGCATTAAAAGCGTGCGCCACCACCACCCGGCTCCACTGGGGAGTTTAATCACTCTCTCCTTGTCGTACCTTTCTCATTTCCCATTGTGGCATCTTCCTTTGCCATGTGACCCCAGCAAAAAAATGATGCTCTTAATCTATAGATCCTGCTCTGTGTAATTTCAACATTGATCTTAGTATTTTACTCACTCAAAAACAACAGAAAAGCAATGGTTATAGAAACGAATATGTAAAAGGTAAAATTTCACAGACACCAGAAAAGTAAACGGAACAGTGTTTATAGGAAAGGGGCTGCTGGGTAGATGGCTCAGGAGTTAAGAGCACAGGCTGCTCTTCCAGAGGACCATGATTCAAGTCCCAACAACCAAATGCAGCTCACAGACATCTGTGACTTCAGTACCAAGAGATTAGTGTCCTCTTCTGGCCTCTATCTGTAGCAGCCACGCACATGGTATACAGACACATGCAGGCAAAACACTCAGGTTTGTAAAATAATAAATAAATAAATATATTTTTAAAGTGTCTATGAAAAAATGTTTGTTTAGATTTTTTTTTCTTCATCTAGCAAGATGGTGTACTAGTTTTCTTCTCTGCTGTCATGATAAATAATCTGACAAAATCACGGTAGGAGACAAAAGCTTATGTTAGCTCACAATTCCAGGTTAGAGTCCATCATAGCTGAGAAGGCATAGAGGCAGGAGATTGGGATCGCTAATCATGTTACATTCACAGTCAGGGCATCGAAAACTAAATTAACATAAGCATGCATGCATGTTCTCGATCAGCTCAACTTCTACATTTAAAAAATTGTTATTTGGTCATTTCATACATGTCTACGATGTGTTTATATCATGTATTTCCTGTCCTGAGAATGATGCCATCCACAGTGGGTAAGTCTTCCCACCTTGATTAACATATTCAAGATAATCCCACAATATATGTCACAGGGCAACCAGTTGTACACAATTCCTCCTTTTGACTCTTTCCCCAGTTGATTCTAAATTAGGTCAACCCAACAAAACTAACCATCAGAACAGGCAAAGATGCTTGCCTCCAAGCCAGAGGACTTTCCATAGCTCTCCCAGGACCACAGCATTGAAAACAAAACAAAACAAAACAAAAAAACAAACACAAAACCCAACTCTCTCAAATAGTCCTCTGACTACCATATGAGTGCCATGACCAACACATGCAATGTGTTTGTGGATACAAATGCAGGCATATGCTTGCATGCACACAAACATACACACACCAATAACTAAAGATTTTAAAAAATATTTCTTCTCTTGCTAGTGATATTAATAAAGACCATATCTATTACAAAGAGTTAGAGTTCTGGGAAGAATGATTAGATCCAATACTTACAGTTAATAGGTTGTAATTTGACCTTTGCGTAGGCTAAATAAACTTGTACAAATTTGTGTCCTAAAATGTTACGTTTCTTATTTGATATGAAACATAACTCCTTAAACTTAAAATCAATAGCACAGATGGCATAATTGCTACAGACTGATGAGTTAGAAATAAAATGTTTACTGAAGAAAGAAAAAACAAAATTTGAGTTAATAATGTACAGTGTACTCATATATACAGAAAGGGTTTAACAATACTGAGAGCAGTTATAATAATCATTTAAAATTGAAATGTCAGGAAAAAATATAAAAATTAAGTGGGATCAGGCATATTGGAAATAGTTACAATTAGCCATTCTTTACACAATGCATATATATCCCAAAATACGTTAGATAAAGCTATCAATTAAAAGCTGCCAAGATGGTTTAGCAGTCAAAAGTGCATAATGATCTTATAGAGAACCACATTCCTTTCCCAGCACCCATGTAGGTTAACTCACAACTGCCTCTCACTCCTACTCCAGAGGATCTGACAACCTCTTCTAGCCTTCAGAGGTTCCTTCATGCCCATGTGCCTACCTCCATACAGACACATATATAAATATGAAGATAAATCTTTTTAAGTACCAAAACGTATTTTAATAAATAATCACTGAAATTATACACAAATAAGTGACAATGGACTGAGAAAGTTGTATTTATATATTTAGGCATAAATATGTAATAAGTAAAGAACAAGGGGCCATGAATGTGAGAGGAACCAAAGCAGGTATATGGAAGGAGTTGAGGGAGAAAAGGGAAGGGGAAGACGATGTAATAAAAGTTTGATTAAAAATATATTCTGAAATTGAAAAATGTACTAAAAGTTGTCCTTAACACAATGTAAAAAAAAAAAAAGAAGATGTTGACTCTAAGTCTGGAGGTTGACCATATGTTTATCCACTGAGATTTACATTAAAAACATTCTTCATTCCTTTTAAAATAGTGAGGATTTTTTTTTTTTACTCTACTTTGACTGAACTAATGTAGATCTCCAAGGAATGAGTTTGGCTGATAGGAAAGATTATTGAGAGACAGTCTGCTACATAAATGAAGCTTTCAGTTAGGGTTATATTTATCAATTTTCATTGCATGTATTTGAGATCTGTCTCAGCCTCAGCCCCATCTAAATCTCTATGGTAATGATGATGGAATCAGAAGCAATACTCTCAGTGTCAGATTCAAGCATAATATAAAATATGTAAATACAATTTAAAACTGGAATTGTACCAATGGTATTCTTAAATCACGTTAAATACATCCACTTACTGGAATAAACCACACAAAACTATATGAGTTTTCTCCTTTCTGAGAAAAAAAATGTGTTGCTTTTGCACAGTTATAATCAGCATTTTTATCATGTTCAGCTTCAAAACCTAGTGACCTGAAGCCTTATGTTTTGTTTCCTATACCATGCAAATCATGTTCTCCAGGGGACTGAATCCAGGACCTTCTTTCTCTTATTATTTTCAGTGAATCACATTGACAAGGATTTAGCAACTACTTCGATGTCTATATTTGTTGACTGAATTCATAGAATAAGCAATCAGGTATAAAGTGATTTATTGATTGCCATTTCCTGTCCTCATGTCTTTTTCTTTGCTTTACTCAATGTATTGTTCCTTGCAATGTTTAAGGAGACTAAGTATAATTTTGAAAGACTTTTGTGACTTAGACTTCTTGCATGAAAGCTTTCCTATTAATAGTTTAAAGGTGTGACATTTATCTAGCTTGAAGTTATAAAGGTTAGTTCTCTTACATTTCCTAATCCATGCAATAAAAGGGAAGTTTGTTTTGGATTTCTGGTAAGCCAAGGTAGATACAAATAGTGGCTGATGGCTTGATACACAGTAATCCTTTAAAGAACAGGGAGATGGGATTGGATTTTGTGATACTACCTACAGCTATTTGAGGGCTTTTCTAAAATGAGTTGGGTCTCCTTGATGCAGCAGAGCTTAGGGAAGCAAATAGAAGTGTGTGTGTTTTTCTTTATCAGCTGTCATAATTCAAACACAGAAACCAACTAATATGCAAAGCATTTCTTTTAAGAGGACACAGGGTGCTAGAGTCCTTTCTGTACTCCATAGAGAATATAGCTTCATACAGAAACAAAATAAGCATTGAAGGCAGTGGGAAAAGATAAGGCCACTGTTTGATTCAGCAGGTATTGCTGTGGTGAGCGGAATTCCTCAGCAATGTTGGATATTAGAAATACACAGTAACGGAAGAGCTCAGGGCTTCTGGGTGTAGGGAAACAGACACCATTAGTCATTTGAAAGATACAGGGTTTGTATGAAAATTATGCTAATTGGATAAAAAAGAGCATGATTTTATTTTCCATATAAAAAGATCTACAAAACAGAAAAATATGAAAATGCTGCACTCTATATTCAAGAATAGTTTATCTCTCCTATTTACCTCATTTCTTTATGATTCTAAAATATCAATGTGGTTCTCATTCATGCCTAAACATCTGATTGGCTTAGCCCCATTACAAACCAATTAAATCATATTATCTTTAATTGGGCCTGGGCATCAATATGTCTAAAATTCATCAGATGATACTAGTATGTGAACAGCTTATGTGCAATACACAGAGATTAGTGACTATGATATGATTCTATCCTAATTGTAATAGCATAAAACCAACATACACAAATACTGTTGGTATGTCATTTCATTTCATGTACAAGATACAAAAATGACTTAGGAATCTATGTTTTCAAATGTTGAAGTGTTGACTAAATCCTTTTTTTTACATAATGCCAAATAAATTCCCAAGTTAAAAAAAAAAATAAATAACTTCTAGGTATGACTTTAATACTCTGATTTCTGGCTCAGTTTTGATTCCCAAAATCAAAATATAAAACTTAATATTAAGTAATTATCAAAAGCAAAAGTTAATTTTGTGTTTTTAAGAAATATTGTCTAGTTCTTAACAATATACTCCAACATTTCTAATTCTAAACAATTTTGTTCTAATTGTATGAAAATCCATGTACATTTATGGTTTTGCTTTTTTTTTTTTTTTTTGAAGAAAGATGTTTTTCTACATCCCTGACTAACCTGGAACTTGTCAGGTAGACCAGGATACCCGGGAACTTGTAGTCATCTTCTTGCCTATGCCTCTGAGTGTGAGAATTACAGGTGTGTACCACCACACCTTGTAGCTGGAAGTTTCCTGTGTCCTGCCTGGCCCACTGTCAGGACAAATCTCTCCCACTCATGTCCCCCAAGTAAACACACAGAGGCTTATATTAATTACAACTGTATGGCCATTAGCTCAGGCTTATTATTGACTAGCTCTTACACTTAAATTAACCCATAATTCTTATCTATGTTTAGCCACATGGCTTGGTACGTTTTCTCAGTTCTGCCTTGTCATCTTGCTTCCTCTGTGTCTGGCTGGCGACTCCTGACTCAGCCTTCCTCTTCCCAGAATTCTCCTTGTCTGTTTATATTGCCTATACTTCCTTCCTGGCTACTGGCCAATCAGCATTTTATTCATCAACCAATCAGAGCAATACACATTCACAGCATATAGAATGACATTCCATAGCACTTCTCCTTTTCTGTCTAATCAAAAAATCTTTAATACAGAACAACATTCCACAGCAATACCTGTCATTGTTAATGGCTTTACTAACTTTTACTAATGCTGTAGCTAAAATATCAAATATAATATCTTGACATTGTTATAGATCTGACATTCTGCATGACCTCCCTCCTGAGAGGAAATAGTCCTTCAGCAGTAGTGATTATTTATAGTAAGTTTATATATCTTAGTATGTTTTTATGTGCCTAAAAAAATGAACTATCTCCTCATCTTTTTTATTTTTCACTCTAAGTTAGATGAATTTTTTTTCTGTGTAGGAAAAGTATTACATTCTTTTTGGCATTTTCTAAATGACATTTTCTACTAATTATGCTCTTTTGTGATTGCTTGATTTTCCACACTGCCAAACAAACTTCAAACTTTTCCTTATTCTTTATTTTTTATGCTCTAAGGCAGTCAAGGTCACATTTTGATGATCATGAGAAAGAAACCACTAAGAACATGATGATCATTTAGAATATTCAAATTATATATTAAACACTAAAGATAACTATATACTGTGAACAATTCACACTGCTCTCTTCTGACATTGTGATAATTATTTTCCTGACTTGCTTTTCCATTGCTGAAGGTAGAATCCAGCTTATTCCAGATAAGCTCCTAGCATCCTACTATTTCCTTAGCATATAATTAATCTCCTTTTTACCAGTGAGATACTTCCAGATAGAAAATGTGTTGCAGCTGGAACAGGATAATGTGGATTGAAAAAGCAACATAGCACATCATAATTTAAAAACATATTTTCCAAAAGATGCTTGTGTCCCATGGATTACTTACTGCACAACAGAAAGTGTCACCTTAGGACAAGGCTCCTTAGATGAAATTTACATTTTCCTTTCACCACTCTCC
The DNA here is from genome assembly GCF_949786415.1 of Peromyscus eremicus. NCBI lineage: Eukaryota > Metazoa > Chordata > Mammalia > Rodentia > Cricetidae > Peromyscus > Peromyscus eremicus. Next base: position 39,580,663 of record NC_081435.1, read on the forward strand.
TTTAGCAGTTATGGAGAAAAGTTCAGAGAAATGTACTCTAATTAAAATGGGCATAAAAACGCAGCCAACTGCCCTTACAAAGGATCCCAGCAAGAATAAAAAGGGAAGACATTGCTTTTATATTCATGATATGGAAAGGACAATCCCTTGCATTTTATCCTTTTGTACTCAGAGACCCACGGTTCCTAGGATTTTTGGTTAAACTACAGAGTACACTTAGGCTACAATGATGTGTAAGATTTTACATTCGATGCTTTCAGGGAATGGCATTTCCATGCCTCCTGATGTGATGATCTTCAGAGAGTCTTACTTCACAATTTCATTGGTTTCAGGAGGAAATCTGCAGTTTTGCTTTGGGGACACAGTCTGTGTACTGTCTGTGCAGGGTATGTGCTGGTGACTGTGCACTGAAGACTGTGGACTTCAGGAGTCTGGCCAGGATGTGCTGTTAAAGTCCCAGTACCGCTACCGAGTTGTGTGTGGACCACTCAAGACAGCTCAACAGATACCAGGAGTAGAATTTGCTATAATGTTCCTTGCTTCTGTCTGTCCTTAAATCATACAACCAAACAATAAGCAAACTATAAAGGATTTTATAAAATGCCACAGTAGACCATAGTACTTGATCATTGAAAAGAGACACTCAGCATCATTAGGGCTGGGAATGCAAAAAAGAAGTGCCTGCTTTGAAAGGGGAGTGAAGAAATGGTCAGTTTTCCTAAGACATCAGTCTATGCTGAGCTGAGTATTTGCTATGTTAACACTACTGTTCATGGCAACCTTTCTCAAGGAATACTTTGAACTGACAGAAGGAGACTTTCTGTGTGTTTAAGGCATATGGAAATATTATTTCAGTAACGAAGAAAGGTTAAACGCATCTCTGCTGAAGTAAAAGGTCAGAGGCTTCCGAGTTCTAGGCAAGCTGGTAGAAAGGATTCTGGGAGAAGTCAATCATTATGCTTTGGCCATCTTTGTTTACTAACTGCTTAGTAGTCTTTAGGCTCCTAAGTTATAGAGAAACTGGGAAATGAGCACTGATTCTTAATTATTACATTTGGGAAAAAACGACAGAAAACAAACAAATAAACAAAAAACACTGTTCCCTAAGGTGAGAAAGAAAATATGCATCCGAGGAATAGAACTTTACAACTGAAGTTTGCGAAAATGCGCAAGAAAGGTGAATCTCGGCCAAATGTGGAAGAAGTTTATGTAATATGTAAGAGTTGAAAGGAATGCTAATGTCCTGTTGATCACCCTAATGTAGACTGTCATTCCTTTTACTACTTCCTAAGGAGCTTAGCCTGGACCATTTTAAGGTAGCTTTCCCTACTTTTCCCAGCAATCGAAGGGTAGAGTCAGAATTTAAATTCTCATCTGGTGCAAAGCCCATACCTTTCCCACTGAACTTCAGTTTAAAAAAAAAAAATCCCAGACTAGAATAGATTGGTGGTCCATCCAAGGAGGATTGCCCAAATGAGCTCTGGAGTCTTTTCCTGAAGCCATCAGCTCTTTTGAGAAGAGAAGACTCCTGTTGTGCACACATTCTGCCCAGGTCAGTTTTTTTTTTTTAATTCTGACACTGGACATCCTGGGAATTGAACATGGGTCCTCTGGAATATCAGTCAGTGCTCTTAACTGCTAAGCCACTCTCTCCTCTCAGGTCAGACATCTTAATGTCTTAAAAGCAGATAAAACTTTAGGACAGACAGAATCATTTAAGTTGCCTATCTGTTCATTAATTTTTTTATTTGTATTGAAGGTTTATTAAGAATATATAAACGGCCTGGAGAGATGGTTCAGCAGTTCAGAACACTTGCTGCTTTTACAGGGATCTCAGGTTAGGTTCCCTGCACCCACATAGCTCGCCACTTTCTCCCAGTTCAGTCCTAGGAGATCAGGTGTCTTCTAACCTGACTACCCAGGCATGCATGTGGTATACAGACATACATGTGGGCAAAACACACATGCTTATAAAATAAAAATAAGTCCTTTTACAAAAAGAGAAATACAAAAATTTATCTTAGGATTTTTGTGAACTAGCTCTATGGTATTTATGTGAGGGAAAAATAAAGAAAATAATGACTAGAAAAGACAGTTCCTTTTTTTTTTTTTTTTTTTTTTTTGGTTTTTCGAGACAGGGTTTCTCTGTGTAGCTTTGCGCCTTTCCTGGAACTCACTTGGTAGTCCAGGCTGGCCTCGAACTCACAGAGATCCGCCTGCCTCTGCCTCCCGAGTGCTGGGATTAAAGGCGTGCGCCACCACCGCCCGGCTAGTTCCTTCTTTATTTAAGCTGAAAGGGAAATAAAGTATAAAAGAGCTGCCTGGGAATCTAAAGGACATGGAGATTGTATTGACTATGGAGGTTATACTGACTACGGAGGGTAGATTCATGGCCACTGTGATAGATTTGATGTGTCTCAGCTCCCAGAGGGAGGCTGTGAGGAGTGGCTTAGGAGCCTGGCACAGAATCGGTGGCCATCAGACATTTGACCTTTTTTTTTTTTTAATAGCTTCTTGAGTTTTCACTTACCAAATAACTGTCATTCATTTCTTGATGTTTTCGATGATAGTAAAGTTGCCATAGAACTCATGGAATTTTTTTTTTAATTTAGTAACAACTTTGTTCATAGCTTCAACTTTCCCGTTCCACCTTCTGCTATAAATTATTCTAATGTAATCAGTGTTATTCATTGTTTCTTGCTTCTCATCTTAGAATAAATGAAAGACAAAAACAGACAAGCAACAAACAAGAAAAGCCCAAAGCCTCTGGTTTTCATAACGAACTCATCCGAAGCTTAGAGAATTCCAATCTAGCACTTTAGATAACAGCTATCAGTTATTTATGTCAGCTTTTCAAAAGAACGCTCTAGTTTACCTTTCTGACTGAAGAGGTTACTCCCTTTAGAATAGTTGTAACACGATGAGCTCTTAGGTGGATTTTCATGGTCAGGAAACAGTTTCCTTGGGATAGTTAACAGGAAATTATCACAAAGTATCATTGCATAAAATGTCAATGTTCTAGTAAACTTCAGTCGGAAAAAGCTGAAAATGTCCTTATTATTGAGGAAATAAAATGGAAATGCCATGGAGGCATCTGTGATTTAATGAGGAAAGGGGATCTAGTACTGTGGGCAATGTAGGAAATGTAGTTGTTTGCATTAAATTAAACATACCTGTTTCAGAGCTCTACCCTAGATGGAAAAAAAAAAGGTTAAACTAAATGTGCATGACATTTAAACATTAAACTAAATGTGCATGACAAATGTTAAGTTTTTAAGAAGCTGAGGAAATAGAAGAAGTAAAGAAGGTGTCTGAATATTAGTGACCACACTTGGTTTAAATTAGCATTTAATTAAAATGCAACCCCCATACACACACACACACACACACACACACACACACACACACACACACACACCATTCTTAGTGGATCATCTGTCAATCCAATCATTCCAGCACTTCCACAGAGGTTTTCAAGAGCAACAACTTATCTTTCCCTTATTATACCTCCTGAATTGACTTTTATATTTTGGTACTTAAAAAAACATCCTTAAAGTTGCATGTCATCTTATGTGTAATGATTTCTTGCCAGGAAAAGTATACTAACAAGAAACCAATCATTTGTTATAACATAAGAAAAAAAAATGAGAAATCTCTGATTTTAACGTGTTTTTTCAAAACCAAAGTCCTCAAATAAATAGTGATTTGTGTTTTTGTTCGTGTTGTGTGTGTGTGTGTGTGTGTGTGTGTGTGTGTGTGTGTAAGATCTGCTTTTAAATATCAGGATTCTGTTACATATTTAGGTATATAATGGCTTTCATTCATACAGTATTTGATTCAACAGTATTTAGATACAGTTCCACCTCAATAAAGAGCATCTGTCTTGAATGTTGTTTCTCCTAAGGCTGGGAGCCTGCAGTGCGGCTCTCTCCACACCTAGTGCCACAGACTCTGTGGTCTTCCAGCCAAAGCTCTTTCGATTTCAGTCTTGAAAATAAGACTTCCAATTGAACTTCCCTATTCAGTGTCACTTTTACCTTCATTGGTCCTTTTCATTTGACATAGAGCAGAATGGGAGTATATTTTCATATTCTGTATTAACTAGAATTGTAGCTGAACTTTTTTTTTTTTTTTTTTTTTTTTTTTGTTCTTTGAGACAGGGTTTCTCTGTGTAGCTTTGCGCCTTTCCTGGAACTCACTTGGTAGCCCAGGCTGGCCTTGAACTCACAGAGATCTGCCTGGCTCTGCCTCCCAAGTGCTGGGATTAAAGGCGTACGCCACCACCGCCCGGCTGTAGTTGAACTTTTAAACAAGATTTTACATTTTTTTTTTTAGAATAAGGACATGTCACTATTTTATTAGAATCTTTTAAAACTTAGGATCACTTGAAAATTACCTCTTTCATTTACATAGATACTGAAAATCCCTTAGATCCCTAAAGATAAAGTGCTTTTCTGTCTCTTACTGGTTTTATATTAACTTGAATGGCCATTTGGAATAAATTTCTACCAAATACTAAAATTTGCAAAAACTTCATCCCCATGCTTATTCCTTAAATGCTGAAAATTAGATCAAATGTTCAGATTTCAGAGAAAATTTTGCTTATGTAATATGTTTATGGATGTTAAATATTTCCTAATATTTGAAGACATTCCTCAAGACATTTAGATACAGCCTGCCCTGACTTAAGATGTTTCCATCTTGGGGACACCAGACATTGAAAGTAAGCCATAGCCCCAAATCTATGACAAATACCAATGTGTGGCCTTTTTCAGTAGGTTAGGTGTATTTGATGAATTTTACATCTACATACTTTCTATTTGTGACAGAATTCCTTTTCTTAAACCAAGAAGCATCTGCATTCTCAAACAACTTTTCATAACTTTTTCTCCCTGATAAAAGGGAAAGAAAAATGCATTTCCAAAAACAGAGCCTTTTATTTTTTACCAGAACTCTGAACCAGGTTAGACAAGAAATGCCACAGTAAATTATTTATTTACAATATCTTGTTATTAGTGGATTAATGTTGTAGGTGAACAATGAGTTAGGAATCTAACATCAATGGAGTTCTTTGAAACTTTAGAATTTTATTTCTTTTGTTACTGATTTATTTTTTTTATTTTATTAAAAATAGATTTTTTTAAAATATAATATAGGCTGATTACATTTTACCCTTCCTCTAGTCTTCCTGGTTCCTCCCCACCTCCCTTCTCATCCAGATCATTTCTATTCTCATTAGAAAGCAATAAGATTTTAATAAATAATAATAAAGTAGAAAATAAAAAGATAAAACAATAACAAGAATACGAGAATAGGACAAAACAAAGAGAAGGAAAAAAAGCAAGAAAAGTTACAAGAAATAGATATAGACACAAAGTTCCACTTGTTTGCACATGCATGAATCCCAAAAAAACACTAAACTGGAAGCCATACTATATATGTACAGAACCTGAGGAATAAAAATAAAAGAGAAATAAATAATTTTAAAAAGATAAAATTTAAAACAAAGAAAAAGTCCTGCTCTGGCATTGTGAGACACAGAACCTCCAAAGCTGCTTTGAATTTGTCTTCTGTTGGCCACCTACTGCTGGGCATGTGGCCTTCCTTTAAGAGTAGTCTGTTTTCCCAGTGAGACATTCTTGGAGGAAACTCATTTTAATTTGCAAGTGGTTATCAACTGGAGATAGCTTCTGGCTTAGGGATCAGGGCATGTGTGCTCCTTTTTTCAGCCCTAGGAACCCATCTGGTGCAGATCAGGGAAGGCCCTGTACATGGTGCCAAAGTCTCTTTGAGTTCGTGAGTACATTGGTTGTGTTGATTTAGAGGGCCTTGTTTCTACAGTGTCCTCCAACTACTTTGATGTTGTTGGTTTTTTGTTTTTTTGTTTGCTTTACTTTTTACTCTTTGAGCTCTTTGTTCTTTTAGGGGGCCTGCCACCCAGCTCCCAAATAAATCACTCATGGAGGCTTATTATTAATTATAAATGCCTGGCCTTAACTTGGCTCATTTCTAGCCAGCTTTTTTAAACTTAAATTAGCCTGTCTATCTTTTGCCTCTGGGTTTTTTTTTATCTTTCTCTATTGCTGTATACCTTTCTTTACTTTTCACTCTGTGGGCTGGATGTGTGGCTGGCCTCTAGCATCCTTGTCTCTTTGTTTTCTTGATCTTCTTTCTTTTCCTCCCAGATTTCTCCTTCTGTTTATTCTCTCTGCCTGCCAACCCTGTCTATCCTTTCTCCTGCCTCACTGTTGGTCATTCAGCTTTTTATTAGATTGTCAGATACTTTAGACAAGAAAAGTAACACAGCTTCACAGAGTTAAACAAATGTAACATAACAGAATGCAGCAATCTTTGCATTGTTAAACAAATGTTCCAAAGCATAAACAAATGTAAGACATCTTAAAATAATATTCTACAATACTCTGACTCATACACTCTTTCTGCCTTCATTTCTGCAGAGTTTCCTGGGTCCTGAGGAGAAAGATTTCATGGAGAAATCCCATTTAAGGCTGAGTGTTCCAAGGTCTCTCATTCTTCATGTTTTCTGACTGTGGGAACAAACTATATTTGTTCCCATCTAATGCAGGAGGAAACTTCTCTGGTGATAGCTGAACAAGGAACTGATCTATGAATATAGCAGAATGTCATTAGCAGTCATTTATTGCTACATTCCTTTAGTAGAACATTAGTATTTGGTTTACCCTGGGTCCTTGGGCTGTGCAGTCTCAGGTTCTTGGTCATCCGAGCAGTGTCATGTATGAGTTCCATCATGTGGAGTGGGACTTCAGTCAAATCAGATATTGGTTGGTTTCTCCCACAAGGTTTAGACTATACTTTAAATTTGTTTACCTAAAACGAAGTAGTTGAATTGGCAGTTGTATATAGCTTTATAAACTTGCATACTTTGTAAGTAGAAATGAACAGAAATTTTTTTGCAATGGACAGCATTGTATTTTATGTGACTATTTGATTAAGATGAAGTGAATAATGATAGACTTTATAAGCATGTCCCTGCACAACTCACTGCACATGGAAACATTGAGCTCCTACATGGAGCCCTCACCCCTCTGTTCTAGTTTCTATGGTGAGGGAAGATACTCTGCAGGCTACCTAAAGGAAATGTGGACACCAACCCAGCCAAAAAATGTTTGACCTACAATCTTTACTACCTGAAAAAATACGCTAGGGCAATGGTGGCATAGAATTTGTGAGAGTAGCCAACAAATGCCTGATTTGACCTAAGACCTACTCTATGAGAAGGAACTTATACTTAACATTGCTTGAGTGATGGAACCGGAGACTACATAGTCCAGAGACCTAGGGTAAAATCAAACACTATTGGTATAAAATAAGAATATATCAGTTAAAGGACTCCCAATGATATTCTGCTATACTCATAGATCAATGCCTTATCCAGTCATCATCAGAGAGGCTTCCTCCAGCAGCAGATGGGAAAAGATGCAAAGACCCACAGTCAGATATTATGTGGAACGAGTCTAAAATTAAAGGTCTCCATCAAATTCTTTCTCTCAGGGCTCAGGGAATAACAGGTAAAAGGAGGCTGAAAGATTGTAAGAGCCAGAGGGGATGGAGGACGTTACAAATATAAGGCCCTCTGAATCAGCCAATCAAGGTGCATATGAGCTCACAGAGCCTGAAGTGGCAAACCCAGGACCTACAAAGGTCTGCACCAGGTCCTCTGCATATAATAGTTATTAGCTTAGGATTTTTATGGGACTCCTGACTGTGAGAATGAGTGGGTCTCTGACTTGTGCCTGTGCTTGGAACCCTTTTCCTCCTGTTAGGTTGCCATGTCCAACTTTAATATGATAGTTTTTGCTTCATTTTATTATATATTTTATTTTGTCAAGTTTGGTTGTTACCTCTTAGAAGCCTGTTTTTTTTTTCTAGTGAGAGACAGAAAGGAAATGGATCATGAGAGGAAGAAAGGAGAGTGGTGGAGAGGGGAGGGGATGGGAGAGGAAGGGATAAGATATGGGGAGGAACTAGAAGCAGTAGAGGGAAAGGAAACTATAATTATGATATATTGTATGAGAAAATAATCTATTTTCAATAAAAATAAAGCAGTAATATAAAAAATAAAATGTCTTATTATTATTACATTTGGTTTGCATTTATAGCTCTATGTACCATGTACATGCCTAGTGCCCACAGAAACCAGACAAGCAGGTCAGATCCCTTAGAACTAACGTTTCAAAAGGCTGTGAGCTGCCATGTGGGTTCTGGGAATTGAACCAGGGTCCTCTGGAAGAGCAACAAGTGCTCTTAAGTATTGAGCCGTCTCTCCATCTCGTAAGCATTTTATTGAATATAATCATTTTGTAAAAAAAAAAAAAAAAGGTTTTAAAATGTGTTGGCTGACAAGCAAGGAAGAGAATCTCTGTATTACCATTAGTTACTGACTAATCTAGAGTAATTATTCTGCCAAAAATACTCAGTGTAAAGTGTAGCGATAATGAGGCATGTGGACATCAAATGATATGAGTCACCTAAAAGCAGTAGGATTAAAAATGTTAAAACTCCCAGACACATTTCCTAAACTGTGTGACTGGTAGTTCACCACGGTTATGGCAAACACATTGCATCCTATTAGAAATATTTGTCTCCATAGGGTTTATCACTACTGTAATCTACCGCTGCCATTGCAAGTTTTTCAAAGTGAATGGCATGGAGCAACCTGAACATATTACTTTAGAGCTGTAGTACACAGGAGTCCAAAGTGTCTAACCACCCTATAATCAGGGAGTGTAGAGGCTTCCGATGGCAACCCACTCCCTTGCTTTCTTCCAGCATCTAAAGGCAGACAAATTACCTAGGCTCTTGGCTACTTCCTTCATTCAAAGTCAACAATACCCAAGAGAGTCTATGTATATTGCATCAACCTCAATTTGGCTTTTCTGCCTCCCTGTCAATATCAAATGGATCCTTGTGATCAAAATGGGTCTACATGGATAATCCAAAAACAGTTTATGTATTTCCAAGTAGGTAGTTAGCATTGCTTTCACGTCCACAATCTAAATTCCTACTTACTGTATGAAAGCTCATTGACAGCTTCTGAGAATAAGGATGTGGACAGCTTTGAAAAGCCATGATTCTGTCTATCAAACCTACAAATAATTTTTTCGACTTATTTTTGTATAGACAAATAAAGGACCATAACGTGTCTATCTTTTTTGTTTGTTATTGAGGAATTACTGGTGTGATGAGAGCTAAATACATGATTTTGTATCTAAAATGCTGTTTAGTATGGCTTTCAGTTTCCAATTATATACTCCTCTATATTGATTATGTCAAGAACAATTTAAGCTTCATGCAAAAGTCAAATGAAAGGATATCAGTATGCTAGCCCAAGGGAGGTGGGGCTAGGTAGAAATTGAAATTGTGTTGAGAAGAAGATACAGCACACTAGGATACCAGGTATGAAAGGTATGAAGCAATCTGAAGTAGGACACAGCTGGCCCAAATTGCTTATTATTAGATACATACATACACACACACACACTCACACACACACACTCACACATACACACACACACACACACACACACACACACATATGAGCTTACTGTCTGAAATACATTAACATATCACAAAACCCCATTAATTAAATATAAAAAACCCACAAGTGTCCAGATTTAAAATTATTAGATAATTTTCTAAAGATAACATAAAATGAGAAAAATTAAAAATATTCAGAATAACTAGCTATTGTTAAATTAGCAAAAATGCAAATGAAAACTTCAGAGAACTATAACTTCACACCTGCTAGGTTGTTATTGTCAGGATATCAGCTGATAAATGTTGGTAAGGGCACAGAGAAAATGAGCCCTTGCACAGTGTTGAAGGGGATGTAAATTGGTACAGATATTCTGGGAAGCAGTACAGTTGTTCTAGGAAAGTTAAAAATAGTGTGACAGGTACATCCCACGTCATTCTACCATGAGTCCAGACACGACATTAGCCTGCGGTGGGTGAGTGGGTAAATACATCATAAAGTATAGAACACATTCACGTGTGTATGCGCAAAAGCAGGGGAAGAGGAGAGAGAGAGATTATTCACTTTAAAATATAATATTCTCCAGTCTAGCATGAGTGGAATTGGAGAAAACTGCAGTAGTTGAAATAATCTGGAAACAGAAAAAAAAAACCCAACACTCAGTGATTGTTTAGTTTCATACTCTATTTTAAGACTCTTTAGAATTTATTTTTGCAACCTTGTTAAGTCCATGCAGCATACAATAGCTGCATTCACTATATACCCAAGACTTAACATTTTCCACAGACTAGAAAGAGAAAATGTGCTCACTAATCTAGAAAAGTTTTCCAATACATGGGAATTTATTTTTCTAACATAAATAAGAAATATTAAAAAATAAAATAATAGTATTGTTTTAATGACCTTAGTATTCACACATTTTTTAAAAAGGTAAAACAGTCCTCTGTGTGAAAAATATAAATTAAATATCTTAGATAGTTTCTTGAAGATTTAGTATTAACGATGTGTAATTAAACCATTAATATTATAATTGAGGAATCTGAGTACAAGATGTTAAGTAGCTTGTCTGAGAGCCCATAGCTCGGAAGTAGCTCAGAGTCAGACCCTGAGACTTCCACTCAGTAGTTTGATCCCTTTACTATTGCTGTGCCTTTGTGCATCTTTTCTTTATATGTTATAATGTGAAACTGATTATTTAAATTGATAGACCTATGAAAACGCAGTGTTTTCATGATGATATGATAAATACAGATGAATGACTTTATGAGAAGATCTGAGTATACTTGACTTAATAACAAATCTTTTCACAGCATTTCTCCAGTACAAAAGCCCAGGTTATATGAGTAATCTATTCTCTGAACATGGTTTTGATACATTACAAAACAGGGTCTTTCTAGTGAGCCCATGTCCACGCAAAGGGTATTCTATGTTTAGACAACAATTATAAGTAAAAATTCTATCATTTGTCTTAATATTTTTTCTTTATTTTAGTAAAGAATTTCTTCCTTGTGGTCTGGATAGGATTTGTATTAAAATCAAATACAGTTTGGCAGTGGTGGTACATGCCCATAACCCAGCACTTGAGAGGCAAAGGAAGGAAGATCTCTGAGTTTGAGGCCAGCCTGGTCTACAGAGTGAGTTCCAGGACAGCCAGGGATACACAGAGAAACACTGTCTTGAAAAAAAAATTAAATATAGAAGTACATTATGTAAAATGTATGACTATACTCTAAGAATGTTTTCAAAATTATTTTTATCAGAAGTGAATTAGTGTAGAGTACCTAGAACTGCACTTGGCTTTTGTCTATAATTGTGTGTGTGTGTGTGTGTGTGTGTGTGTGTGTGTGTGTGTGTGTGTGTGTGAAAGTGCATATGTGTATGTGGGTGCACTTGTGTGTAAATGTTTGTGGAGGTTGGAGGACAACATTGGCTGTCTTTGCAAAGGTGCTGTCTGCCTTGTTTTTGGAGACATGGTCTCTCACTGGTCTGGAACCAACTGATTCAGCCAGACTGGCTGGCCACTGATGCCCATCTATTCTCATGTTTCCACCTCTTAAAAGCAGGAATGATAAGAACCATAACATTGCTTTTTCTTACGGGTTCTGGGGGATCATACTTGGATCCTCAAGCTCATGAGGCAAGCGCTTATAAATAGGGCTATCACAGCTGCCTTTTCTTTGTCCATGCTATATGCAACAGCTTTGTTTTATTTTGAAGTCTTCACATAATGTTTTATGTCTAGAACCAATAACATATGGCAATGGCACCATGAAGAAGGTCATAGAAACTGTTTTGTGTTCAGTGTTTTACATTTGTATTGATTTCCACTACATAAAATAAAGGAACATTCATACATAGGCAAACTATTCATGGTATAATTAGGTGCCATGTAAACTGTAAACAGATATTTCCCTGATGCAATCAAAAACTTAAATTAAATTAGAATATATTTATTCATGCTATTTCCTGGTACAATGTGTTAATGTTACACTTTGGAAACTGTGCGCTCATGAATCTCTTATCAACCTGAACTGCAGGTTCCTGTCTAACCTAATACCAAGTCATTTGCCCTAATCATGTTAAGAGATCATCCAAGAGAAGCAGGAGTGACAGTAGTCATGTGTATGAAGTCAAATAAGTAAGTCTGACGGGTTTCCTTTGGTTACTCTGTGTTTGAAAAATCTCAGCAAACACTTTGAATGTTGGCTCCTGTGCCCCCTCTAATCCTTTGCAGCAAGAGGAAGTTGTTTAAAAGGCTGCCAATTCATCTGTGCAGGTCTTCTCTCTAGGGAGTAGAATCTGAGGTCATCTCCTCTCTTTGCTTCCAGATGGCTGTGCACCATAAGGCCTTCTCCAGCATTGGACTGTGACTGGATTTTAGGATATAACAGTAGCAAGAAGAGGTTTAGCTACAATATGCCCCCTCGTGTGTTCATCACGAATTTAAAATAAATCCAAATAGTCTCTTTAAAAGCATCTGCAAAAAATTCAAACAAGAGAAAAATGTAGTTGTAAAAAAGAAAAGCTAGCTTTATTGTCCAGGTCCTCTTTTGCCTTTGATGCATCAAAAATATCTTTCTTTGTTCAGCCCTTTCTCAAATCCTTCATCTTCCTTGATTTTGTGACAAATGGAGTTCTGTCTTCTCACCTGTGTGACTTTTCCCTATAGTGTCAATGATTACTTCCTTTAAAAAATTCAGTCAATTCCAACTGTCTTTCTTTAATTCTATTTATTTTCAGTGGAATCATACCATTGTGTTTATCTATTCAACCACCGTTAGATGTCTGTAGAACATCTGGCCTTCATCATCCTAAGTGTGTGCTTTTCTTCCTTCCTTATATCACAAACTGATTCACCAGGATATGCTCCTGCAGTTACAATTTCACCTTCTTCCTTCTGCCCCATCAGTGGCTAGCATAATCCTTGAATGGGTGAAAACTTAATAAGCAGTAGAATGAGTAAGCAGACTTCACAAATGAGTGAAAAAAAACCCCATAATTTCTGAGCATTCACTCTAGCAGTCAGTGAAGACAGCTGATGGAAAGGATGACAGAAATGCATAATTTACTCATAATTATCATTCTAACAATAATAGTAATAACCATTTTACCCATTATTTGATGATTATTTCAAGTGAAAAGGTTGTATTATAATGTGATGAACATGCTACTAAAAAGAGTTTCCTATACTAATAGTTGAGAATACCAGTCCAGACATAGAATTAATGATTCAAAAGGCTTCAACAATTTATTAGCTACTTCACATTTATTATAAAATCAGGAGCTGTAACTACTGACAGCTACACACACACACACACACACACACACACACACACACACACACTTATATATCCATTGGAAAATGTTTCTAGAGTGAAATATTGTAGTTATACATATCTTGTTTCTGTTGAAGACAGTATTTCTAATTTTTCCTAATTATCCATATTTATTTTGAAATCTGCTGAGGAAACTCATAAACATTCCTTTAAGGATGATGGTTGATTTAATAAATGCTCAGGAGAAATTAAATTGAAATCACAAAACTATCTCTTAAATGTTTATTTTTTATTTTCTGCTTTTCTACTAGCCACAAACAAAATGTCAAGGCTACCTGTCACATACATATGCTCTGTCTTCCATTCTGGTAACAATCAAAAGAGATGATGACATTTGACTTACAAAGAAAGTGGGTTGATGGGAACATTGGAATATTTCTCCTGTGATGAGATCAGTATGAAGTCCACCTGGTGCCCTCAATGACTCTGTTCTTTATAAACCAATGTTCAGAAATGAACCACAGTGGTTGGAACCAAGAGTATGAATTAAATCTTGATATCAGAAAGGATCTCTATGGGCAACTTTGAGGCTGTATCATTTAATATCCAAATCAAAAGGCTGGCATTAGCTTTGCTTTGTGCATCAAACTGTGCCTTCCATTCAGTAGTTTGAGGTTAAAATAACAGTAGGATACTATGCCTTTGCTCCTTCTCATCTGGAAAGACATGCTTCATTAAACAAAGCGTAAATCATTTGTAGAATCCATTCATTATCTTTATAATACATTTCACTTCTTTGGGTTTCAGTTATTGGACATTTACTATGCAGATTCTATTTTCATTTCCTACAATGTATTTTCCTGGTACATAAGATGATGTATTTACCAAATATTCCTGTCTGATATTCACATTCTACAATGAAACTCAATTTTATTATTCATTTAATGTATTTGAAGTGTAGCTTGATATAGTATTAATAACCTATGTTATTTAGGATACCTATAACTTCAGACAACAGAAAACCCTAACAAATTAGACTGAATTATAAAGGAATTGATCATCATTCATTCCCCAAAAGGTACAGTGCTTCAGAAGGTAATTCAGGGAAGAACACAGATTCTCTTTCTATGCTTATTATCTCTAGGAAATCTCCCATGTGGTTGCAGGGTTTTTGTCACACTTGTGGGTCCATTAATGGGGACTCCAAAGTCTTGAAGGGAGGAGAGTGGTCATCCCTTCTTGACTCTTATTTTCTAAGACTTAATAGGCATCTCCAATCATACCCTAAAGGCTTCCTTTGGTTTCTCCTTGGGCATTGTTGTATCTAACACTTATGCCTAAGCGAAGTGTGTGAACAGAAAGAAATGGTGATGTATTTATAACCCAGGTTTGGTCTGGACCAAGAGAAAAGCCTCTTTTTCCAGGCTTGCATGGTATATGGGGGAGGCGTTGATTCTCTATTAAGTAATTGCATGTGTACAGCTTTTGCTAGGCGACAAGTGTTAACTAAAAAATAAAACACAACTTTGAATGATTTTATAGTATGATATAGAAATAGATAAGACAATAAAGGATCATAAATTGTAGCTGGTTTTCTTCTGTCCCACCCAGTCCTCAGCCGCTTGGACCCAAGTAAACACACAGAGGTTTGTAGTAATTAAAACTGCTCAGCCATTAGCTCAGGCCTACCACTGATTAGCTCTTACACTTAAACTCAGCCCACTTCTGTTAATCTATATGTTGCCATGTGCTCCATGGCATTACATGCTGCTCCTGAGATGGCAGGCTGGCATCTCCTGACTCATCCTTCCTCTTCTCAGAATTCTCCTCATCTCCTTGTCCCACCTATACTTCCTGCCTGGCCAATCAGTGTTTTATTTATTAACCAATCAGAGCCACATACATTCACAGCATACAGAACATCCCACAGCAGTAAATAGTATTAAAATGTATAACATTAGCTGGGTGGTGGTAGCACACGCCTTTAATCCCAGCACTTGGCAGGCAGAGCCAGGCAGATCTCTGTGAGTTCAAGGCCAGCCTGGCCTACAGAGCGAGATCCAGTATAGGCACCAAAGCTACACAGAGAAACTCTGTCTCGAAAAAAACAAGACAAAAACAAAATGTGTAGCACTAATGGACGTGTATTCAGGGTTGTTTGCTGTGGGATGTATGGCAAATGTGTTGCTAATTAATCAATAAAACACTGATTGGCCGTTGGCTAGGCAGGAAGTATAGGCGGGGCAAGTAGGAGAATAAAGCTGGGAAGTGGAAGGCTGAGTCAGAGAGACACTGCCAGCCGCCACGATGAGAAACAGCTTGTGAAGATGCCGGTAAGCCACGAGCCATGTGGCAAGGTATAGATTAATGGAAATGGATTAATTGAAGCTGTAAGAACAGTTAGCAAGAAGCCTGCCACGGCCATACAGTTTGAAAGCAACATAAGTCTCTGTGTTTACTTGGTTGGGTCTGAGGCTGTGGGACTGGCAGGTGAAAGAGATTTGCCCTGACTGTGGGCCAGGCAGGAAAACTCAAGCTACAGTTGTTCCTGGTATCTTGACAGTAAGCCCTAGGAAGGAGAATCAGATTTGAGATGAAAGGTACCAATCAGAGACACTGGAGATAGAGAGAGTGCCAGAAAGCAAATATTATTGTATATGATTATGATTACTATTTAGGAAATTTGTCCTTTCAATTTTGATAAAACTAAATAGGACATCATAAATTAACCTGATTTAATTTTTGAAGTGACATACTCTTGTCATTATCTCTGTTTAGGATATGTTTTTAAAGAAAGCTAAAATTCTAAAGGTCCAAAATGGTAATTTTAGAATTAATAAGTTTGATATATCAGAATTATGGCATTGACAGACAAGTGCCTCCATGCTGTTCATTTGACTGTTGATGATGTTACACTCTAGCATATATTTTACTCTGAGCCTTTGTATCAAAATACCACAATTATTTGTGAAATAAACTCCATCAAGGTAATTTTCAGTTATATTGTCAGAAAATAAGTTGTCAATTTCATTTTGCTGTTTTAATCATAAAAGAAGAGAGGCATTTTGGATTCCCAGCTGATAGGAACATTTTCAAGCTCATTAAATCCATTTTTAAGTAGCACTAGGATTTGAGTCATATTTCATAAGTATCACATAAAGTCAGATTTTCTTCTGTGAAATATGTGGTCCAATCTAAGGAGAAGCTAAGGAAGAAGCATGGCATATATAAGAGAAGAAATTTCAGTGGTTACATTTGTAAAAATATTCTGGTGATGGGCAGGAGAAATAGCTTAGTGGTTAAGAGTACTTGTTTTTTTCAGAGGACCTGGGTTTGATTCCCAGCACCCATGCAGCTTCTCACAATTCTCTATAACTCAACTTCCAGGGTATCTGATGCCTTTTCTGACCTCCAGAGCACCAGGCATGTACACAATGCACAGACACACAAGTAAGCAAAACACTCATGCACATAAAATAAAATTTTAAAAACACTAAAAAATAAGAATAAGCATGAACAATTAAAAATAAGAAATATCCTAGAAATGAACTAATAATGCAGCTTTAATGAATCTTGTCCTCAGGATACATTCAGTTAAATTCATTTAAAACGTACTTTAATTAATCTTCCATGGAAGGTGAGATGTCCTATATGTCAAAGTGAAAACATCATAATGCTCTATAATTGAATTTAAATGACTGTAAATTCACTTATAATAAAAGATTTGCTAAGTTTACTTTTTATTTAGAGGAAATTTTAAAGTAAAGAGACTTCTATAATACCCTGCATTTAGTAGGAGATTTTTTATCAATTATTTGCTTTAGAGATACAAATTGGGAGAAACATTTATCATATATTTCATTTTATCTTGATGGTATTGCATTTGTCAATTGTTTCAAAAATAATTATCCATTAAAAATAAGACCCTTTAGTAAGTTTTCTATTCCTCAGGCTTTCAGCACGAGCTTAGATTCTGAGGTTTCCATAGTAGACTCAGGACTCAGCATGTCCTCCTGCGGCGTTTCTCTCCAGTTTTTCATGTTCTTCCTTCTCCTTAGTTCCCTGACCATTTTTCTTTTCTTTATCTTTATTCTACATCTATCTTGCTGATACACACACACACACACACACACACACACACACACACACACACAATTAAATTTCGTTGATTTGTTGCCCTTGCTTGTTCCACATGAAAGCATATATGTTTTCCTTCTACACACATAGGAAATTAACTTCTTCTCAAGCCTCTTTTATTATTTATTCATGGTAGAGTAATTTACATCTTATACCTAGACAGATTAGAAATTGTTCTCAGTCTATGACAAATTATCTTATGGATTCAACCATCTACAACAAAAATATTTTTTGAATGCTCTTGTTATCTTTCCTCATTTATATAATTTATGTTTGGTTGGGGAATATCAAACAATAGAAACTAAGAACAAAAAATTTGAAATAATTTACTTCAAATGATAAGACTGCATGTTGCAGAATTTTACCATATTTAATGCTTGTTCTTTCACATTAAATACAAGTGTTTTCTCAAGTGATTCCTTGAACAGCTCTGTGATAGATTTAGAATGTTTTGCCATATCCCTTTTAATTTAAATGAACTACAGATAGCTTTTTATTGTATATAAATATAGAATAGTCAAATACCTTGTTCTTTAAACATTATCACCTTCCATATCTGAAAGAAAAACGATAATGTTATCTAGAACTGAAGTAACCACTGTAATGTGGAAACATTTTGACCTGGACACATATGCCACAACTCCTTGTCTATGATATATATGTAAGGTGGTTTCCAGTAAATTGTAGTGGAATTAGAAAGTTCAGAATTATGTTTCTACCCACTTATTAAATGTGACTTGACTGAATGACTTTGATGAACGGCAGTTTTTCAGACAGTAAAAGGCATAGCAGTGAACACACAAAGATTGATAACCGTGATGATTATTTTCATCCCAGATGGGCAACTGATGTAATTATATAGTAAGTATGATAAATAATTATACTTCATATTGTAAGAAAACCTGTATGGAGATATAGCTCTAACACTAATGAGGCCATATCTTGAATTCCAAGTACCACAAAGAAAAGATGATAAATGGGTAAAGAAGATGTATACAACATAAGTCAAATATAGAATAGCACACAAAGAAGAAAGAAGATCTGGTTTGTAATTTTACAGAGAGCTGACAGGTTTAACCTCAGCAGGAGGACGTTTTAAGTTAAAATGCAAACATAGATGATAAACTAAGTCATGATGTCATTCATGTACATCAAGAGCTTTTGGATTAAAGGGCAAAGGAAGAAGGATTTCTGATGTAAAAGCCTGCTTGAGCCTTGAGGAAGAAACAGCTCAGGAAGACTGAAGTCATAAACTCAAGGAGTGCCAATCAGCCTCATGATGTGGGACTTTCTCCGTTTTCGTGAACAGAGGACTGGCATACATTGACTTGTGTTTTATAGTAATTGCTTGTGGAGGCTGACAAAGATTTCCCACAATTGCCCTCACTGATGTGTTCAGAATGTGCTGTACAGAGTAAGAACACAAGTTGGAAGAGCAGTTAGATGGTTCTTATTGTGGTTCAGACAAAACAACAACAACAACAACAACAACAACAAAACCAGTAGCCTGTGGATCAAGTGCTAGCTTTGGAGGAGATGAAGAATATTAGTATTTTTGTAGAGGCAAGAATCTTAGGTTCCAAAAATAAAATCTCAGCTAAGACGTTTTATAGGAGATGATAAACTTTTTTTTTTTCAGCAAAATTGAGGTTTAGAGTGTGCCAAGCTTATAGCAAGGTATGTTACGTTAGATTTCCTTGTTTGCTCATTAAAAACAAAACAAAACAAAACAAAAAAAACAAACAAACAAACAAACAAAAAACCTTTAACAGGCTGGGCGGTAGTGGCACATGCCTTAATCCCAGCACTTGGGAGGCAGAAGCAGGTGGATCTCAGTGAGTTTGAGGCCAGCCTGGTCTAGGACAGCCAGGACTGTTACACAGAGAAACTTTGTCTCAAAAAACCAAAAAACCAAAACAAAACAAAACAAAAACCTTTTAATAATTTCATACATATATATCATGAATGTTAATTCTGTTCTTCACACTCATGCCTTCTCTCACTCCCTCTCTTCTTGAAACTCTTTTTCTCTCCAACAAGTCCTCATCCTAGTTTCATGATTTCTTTTTATGTGTGACCCACCGAGTTGGAGTTGCTTGACTAATACTATGCAGAAGGCTACTCACTGAAGAGAAGGAAACTTATCTGTAACCATACCAATGAAAAAAGCAACCATTGACTGACAACAGTTCCTCAGTGAAGGATGGGGCCTCCTGAGCCCCTTTTCCATCCATAATGAAGTGCTGACTAGCCTAATCTTGTGCCAGTCTTGGGACAATAACCACACCTAGAGTGAGTTCATGAGTGTTATAGCCATGTCATGCGGCCAATGTCATGTGATGTAGACTGTTAGAATAAGCTGAGAAGATGGAGACAAGAAGATCGAGAGTTCAAGACCAGTTTTGGCTACATTGGCTTCTAATGCGAGATAGTTTATTGTAAAACACCCAGTAGCCACAGAGGCAGTGATTGTACTTGCTGAATATCTACTAAAGTCCAAACTTTATAAGAAATAATCTTTCAGTTATTTAAAGTATTTGAGGGTTCCATTTAAAAAAAATACAATCCAATGAAGAATTATACCAAAGATAAATGAAATCCGTAAGATTGTAAATGAGCTAAAGAAATGTCCATATATCAAGATTGCTTAGACATATCAAATGCTTATTGTTCCATGGAAGCATGTCAGGATGGTTAATATCATTCACTCTATGTAAAAGCTCATCTTACCACACTAGTCTGTACCACATTGCCAGAACCTGAATAAGTATTGTATGACACTATTTCTGCAGTGATGTGAACAAATGACCACTCACCCCAGATAGAGAAATAAGTAAGTCAGTAAGTAAGGATACCACCAAAGTCCAACTTGGTGAGTCACCAGTGAGTTTTATTGGGGCTTCTTATAGGAGCAGGGATGAAGGTTTCTTACAACAGCAGAAATGACTCAAAGACAGCTGCATCACAAAAGGCATGAATGACAGCTTGTGAAATCTAGATACCTGGATAGCTAAATGAACAGGCAACCATCAGGTTAACAAGTTGGACAGTACACTTTCCAAGTGGCTCAATCGGTCTAAGTTTTTCCTAGGCAGCTCAGATTGTCTGCAAGTGCCTCTTAGAAGTCTTTAGTGCTTACATACGATTGGGGAAGGTGGAGCCTGGTGAATCTCGCCAGTTCTAGGGACCTCTTAAAGTTCTAGGGACTTCCTTAGGTTGATGAGTTTTTCTGCAGGGTGGAACATTTCACTTTCCCTTAGAATATCGTGTTGTTTTACCTCCCTGCAAACATCCTATCTTATACCACCCAGTTGTGCTTTTTTTTTTTCTCCTTTCATATCCTTATTTTAATGGACTTCAGTAAGAGGTGGAAGGTTTTCATCTCAGAGGAAACTGCTGTCCAAGAATTAATTACATGGTCACTCCTTCTGTTCTCCTTCTCTTGTCCACAGGTAATAGGTACTAGCAGTTTGTACAATTTCAAATTTTTCATTTTTCAATGGCTATTTTAATAAATATGGACATTCTAAGAAGGATTATGTATAGCTGTTTTCTATATAGTCAAATATGTATATATCTAGTGACATGTGTTTATATGTTCATACATACATTCCTTCTAAATTTGTGTATACAAACATATATTATATATTCTTAGTGACACATTCATGTGCATACAAAAACATATATGGCCAAACAATTATTTTACTAAAAGAAAAACCTGTATACGTGTTATATATGTGTGCCTCTATCACTGAGAATAGTACCTAACATACAACACTGATATCTTTTTCTAGCTATAAAAATTTTACTAAAAATGATAGTAAACATTAAAATAATGAGATTTAATTTAATATTTTACCTAAAACCCTTGCGTTGCCATTTTATTGTTGCAACTGTACCATCACTTTAGTTCACTCTACAAATATTCACATAGAGTAACAACTAAGGTTATGCATCTAAAATGATCTGTAGTATTTAATGAAATGGGACATTTAACAAAAGAGTCAGAGAATTTTAGTCTCTGGTAATATGTAACACACATCTCAATTTCCTGGAACATGGTAGATACTAGATTTTTCTTGTTTTCCTCTGAGTAACCTTGTTACACATTTATATGCAATGTGACATCAGTGAATCAGTTTATAAAGTATAAATCTGATTCATTTCTATCTCTTATTACTTGCACAGCAAATAAAAAATGGAGAAAATTGATGTATTCTTTAAGTGATTTCATAAGTGAATTAATACGGTGCAAATTATTTTAAAGAATGTAATTTCAAAAGTAAATATTTTGGTAACATTAATAGCATAATTACTAAGAATCATGTACTGATTGAGAATTGTATTATATATACAGCAAAGAAAACACAACAGTATTTGTATCAGTCATTATAAGTCATTTATACTAATACAAATGTCAGAAGAAATAAGATTCTTGATTTGAACTGTGCCTTGGAACTCATATTCGTTGTTAAATGTAGCTATTAGCAAGATTAGTTTCTAAATTGGGATCAGGCTTTAAAATAAATCTGCAGGTGATACAAGATGAAAATAAAGATATAAATGAAAGAGGAATCTGACAAGAGATTTATAAGCACAGATAAACTAATAGAACTTTGTAGAAAGGTAGATTGTGACTACAGAGAGAAAGGAGACCTTTGGTACCAGGGTTCCTGCTAAAGGACTCTATGACTGTATGGCTAGTCCTTGACAAGGACATCAGAGGAAGGAGATGTAATTCTATGTGTTTGGAATAATGTAATTTATTGCTAGTTTATTGTGTATCTGGTAAAACAAGTTAAAATAACACATAGAAAAAGAACTTGTAGTACATTATGCTGCCATCCATGGCCCACTGTACAATGCCTTACATATAAGATGCTTCATTAAATATCTGTTTAGGATTTTATATGCCAGCTCATTTTATTAAATACACTTAATAAGTATAAAGAACAGAAGGAAAAATTCAGTCCATGGGATTAAACTTACAGTTATAATGAAATGTCTTTGCACATAAACATGAATAAAATTGATGGTTGTCTTTGTTATTTTGTCTGTGAGACAAGATAATACCAAAGTCCCCAAGTTTATTCAAAGATTATTGTTCCAGCAGATGGAAAGTCTTTTAAAAAATGAATTGAGTCATTATATATTAAGAAAGTAAAGTCAAAATTCCAATGTAGTGCTACATATTTTTAAATACATGTCAAAGGACTTAATGTTTTTATGTGGCTGTGGAGGGTGATTTTCCTCATCAGCTCCTAAAAACACATCACTTGATTCCCTAGGCTTCCTTAATATCTATAATGAGCATTTTGTCGCACTTATGCTGACTGGTTTGTTAAGTAAATCTCTCCCACTTGTGCCAAATGCCTCCCTTCTGGGAAATTTGTCTTAACTTCTAGGTAATCTCACCAACATTATGATGTTATGGTGTTCTGTGTCTACAGCTTTCGAAAGAAAATGAGGAGTTGTGCAATTAAAATTGTCAATGCCATCCTTTTTATTAGCACCACGTACCTGGTGTGTATATATTACACCTCATTCCTGAAGACATAATATTTAGATATTTGTCCTCTATCACTTAACGAAAGCAATTATACAGTATGCAGGAAAGTAATTATATGTACAAACACTGGGCATTTAATTGCCCAAAACTTACAGTCATTCTATCTATCCCATGAGTTTTAACTCAGGAATTAATTAGATTAGCTTAAAAATCTACCTACTTCATACATTGTGATATTAAATTCACATTTAATATCAATTTATTTTGTTTTCTTCCTTGACTTCTTCATATAATTTAAGTGTAGATGATGGAATGTGAACTGTTATTCAATCTGTAGAATGTCAGCTGCTGCAATTTGTGGCTTTAGGGAAAGTTTTTTTTTTATGTTTCATCATTTGACTTGATTTTTATCTCAATGACAGAAAGGTATATTGCTGTGGGGTGTCTTTCTGTATGCTGTGAATAGATGTTGTTCCCATTGGTTAGTAAATAAGCCGCTTTGGCCTATGGCAAGGCAGCTTAGAGGTAGGAGGGAAATCCAAGCAGAGATATAGGAATGAGACAGGCAGAAATGAGAGAGCCAGCCTGCCACCCAAGGAGCAACATGCCAGCAGATCGGTAACACCACAGCCACGTGGCAATATGTAGATTAACAGAAATTGGTTGATTAAAATGAAAGAGCTAGCTAGCAAGATGCCTGAGCCATAGGTCATGCAGTTTGTAATTAATACAAACCTCTGATTATTTTAGAAGTACCTACAGGACTATGGGTAGGAGAGATTCATCCAGACTGTGGGGCTAGGCGGGACAGAGAAACTTCTGTCTACAGTATATGGTTAGTTCAAAAATATTCCATGACACTAGGTGAAAGAATAATATGTCCATGGTGACCCTCAGCCTGCAGCATGGCCTCTCTTCAGTACTCTTGTGAACCCACTCTATGCCATACACACTGAGCACCAGTACTCTGGGTAGCAGCACTTCAGTTCTTGGCTGTGACATTCACAGGCTGCTGTTAACCCCAACCATTGACATACTTTTCCCTTAAGCATTGTGAACACCTTCAATGCAGAGATTTCTTCTTTTTTTAAAAAGGCTTGAGGTCTTCAGAAATAAACACTGGATATCATTGATTTTCAATGTTTTTTCTTGAATTGTTATTATGATTACAATGCAGAGAAATCCTTATAATCTGTGGGAGAAAGTCAATAAACTCTACCTGAAGCACATCCTTAAACCATCATTTTTGGAGACACTCTCTATTGATAAGATTTAGTAATGCCAACATTTTGGGACTGTCTTGAGAGGAGGAGATCATTACGCTGAACATTTCTTTGTACTTAGCAGAAAATTTGTTCAATGCATGCAATTAAAGTTTGTACAATTCAGGATTAAGTGCAATCAATAAGAAATGCTATGAGTTTGGAGTGACTTGGGTAGTTCTGCTAATGTTTGAATATAAAACACAAGAAAAGCACAGATGTAAGTAAGTTGGTTTTTTTTTTTCTAAACAAAAGAAAAGTAGAACAAAGGATTATCGTGCTCAGATTCAAAGAATGCCCGTGGTAATTATATGTGGATGTGAGAAGTCATCATAGTACTTTTTCTTTCTAACCCTTCTGCAAGAGTGCAGCTGGAACTCACTATCAGGGCTGCACTGCTTAAAGGTCGTCCATCTGGGATGGGTGAAGAAGGAGATGCCTACATGAATTTCCTCGGTGCCTTACAATGTGTTTTCTTTTGCAAAGCAAATATAGATGAATCATATGTTAAGAAACTGCATACTGCTCAAAACCACAATAATCCCACTGCTTCCTCCCAGCTCTTGGCAAACAGAAACAATATGCAAATTGGAAAAGGCAGCTGCCATCATTGCAATGTACCCTACTGGTTTCACGTATGTTTTCGTATCTCTTAGTTTGATTTTCTTTTTGAGCAGCTCATCATTTAACACATCTGATCGTTGGCAGTGTCTTGGAGGGAGAACAACACAAGACAACTTGGTTATATCCATTTGGAATGACAGGTTGTAGTTTTGCTTTTTCTGATGGTGAATCTTGTGATGGTGTAAAAACAGTCTGTGTACAAGCTCCTGTGTACTTAATCTGAATCTGGGACTATAGATACTGAAGAGGTCAATTTGGAGTCTCTAAGAGTGGCCTGAGCTCCATTCTCCTAGTCGGGATATTGGTTACTATAGTCTACAAGAGCACAGTCAAGCATCTTTCCCACTTACCACATTTGTCCTCTCAATCAGTCATTCCCATTACATCAGATGAATATCCTTCAACCCACTAAAGTTTCCCTTGATCCTGGGAACATCATCAAAACGTCCCTTAACCAAGATCCGAATAGCAACCATATTACCAAGTGATTGATGTCCTATCACTCAAATTGCCACCTTTCTTGATTTCCAACTTTCCACTCAAATTTTCTTTTATCTCTTTTCCTTTGTTCTTTGGGCGTTCTTTCTTCTTCTTGCCAAATGCATCCATCCTGCCAGAAACCCGTGCACGCCGCCTTTCCTTCATAGGCTGAGAACTTTCCTGGCGAGATCTCTTTTGGTTCCATGATCTCAAGCCCATTTGTACCTGACAACTCTAAAGCTAGTGTCATTGAAAGTGCATTTAACTCCAACTTCCAGATCTGTGCATTCAGCCTACCTATTATGCAAGTCCATTTTTTTCTACAGGCAGTCTGTATAAACTCACTGCACTAGAAGAGAAGTCAGTCTTCCCTCAACAAAACTACCTGCTTTTCCTGAGATGTCTGGTCCTGCAGCACACCTATTAAATTCTAGAATAATACTTTTCAAATGCTAGGTCCTTAGTTGTCTATGAAATTAACATGAATAATACTTGTAATAAATACTTAATAATAAAATTGCTGTCAAGTACTGGATTTTAAAAAATATACTAATTTGAAAAACATGATTGTACCTCTTTTGTGGATCTACATAAGACTAGGACACCACACATTTGTTTGATTAAAATACGAAGATATGAAAATGAGGAAAGGTTTATTTTCCCTTTGAGCATCCTCTGTAAGCTTATTTTTATAATGTTGAAGAAAATCTTAAAATGTGTAACATGTTAGGAGTCTCTTTAAAATCAGGCAAACAAAATTTATAATATATTAGAAATTTTAAAGTTAATATATAATTTTCTAGAAGCAAGATGGAGTAATTACACAACATTAATTGAACAGAATATTGGCTATCAAAATGATGAGTCAGAAATAATAAAATGTGCATGAAAAAATTATGATACAGAATTATACGTAGAGCAGATTAAATTATTTAAAACAAAAATCCTAAATATATAATTCAAGAAGATAACTTTTTCAATATTTGTTCTTAAAATTTAGAATATCACATTACAACATTAAAGCAATATTTTCTTTCCCCAAAATACTATCAGAATTTTTAAACATGCACAATGATTTGATATAGTAACACAATTTTTTTTCTTTGATAAACAAAAATTTTATTTAGTATCTTGAAATCATTTTGCATAGCAGAATAAACAAATACCCTAAACTGAAAACAAAACACCAAGATGCATTTGTCCTCTACTTTCCAGCAAAGGGATAATCTTTAACTTATTAAGTTTAATGAAATTAGAAATAATTTTGAGTTATTATTTCCCTTCTGATAACAAATCATGCTCATCTAAATCATGCTAAATTTCCTCTTGTCTTTCTTAGTTTTGTTATAAGATAAAGCAATTGATTGGGAATCCAAATTATCAGCCGAGCTGTGATGGTTTTGCTTTGTCCTGGGGATTTATGTTGGTAGCTTCAAAGAGAGTATTTATTTGGACTCTATGGAGAAATGAATTTTCTGTCTGTCAGAAGAGATGCAGTGTTTCCTGCAGCTGGGCAGCAGCAACCTGCAGTCCCAGCTCTCCAATATCCAGGGTTTGATGTTGTTTATTTATTCTCACTCTATCCTTGTAACCACCATGTATTCCTATGAAAGCATGTGTTAGTGATTATATCTGAAGCTCACATCTATCATTTGAGACTCTTACTGTAAAGCTGGAAGCATTTTCAAAATGCATACCTGAAGCCTTAATTTGGTGCTTATATAGAAACAAAGGCCTTCAACACCAGGTACTCTGGGAACCATTTAAGCTCTCCCCAACTTTCTTTTGCCATTTCACTCTAACGCATGCTGCTGGATACTGTTCCTTCCTATTTCTCATATCAGTGGAGATCTGATAGTATGTTTTTCAGATTCACTACTCCTCACTGAGTCCTGTGAATTTTATGTACATGTAAAAATTTCCTCAAAGCTTGCTAGAGTTTAATTGAATCAAGTTAGACTAGAAATTTAACGAAGTGACTTGAATTCAGATCCATTCCACTTCTTCCTCTGATCTCATGAGAGCTCAGACTACTGGTATGGGCTACCATGCCAAGGCTCAAAAAATGTAACAACATCATAAATGAAAGTGGCTGATTTTCGAAACTCAAAGTTTCTTATTTGTATTCAAGTTATACTCACCATTAGTGTGGTTACAGGTAAATTTTCTCATGGCCTTTGTTTCCCTGGATGCAAAGGAAGCAGACTGACATTGTTTATCTCTTACCATAGTTTTATGAATTAAGATGAGCAAATGCGTGAAAGTATTATGCCCAGATCGAGGGGACCCCTCAAAGACCACCACGGAGACACGGAATCTTTATGCAAAAGCAAAGAACTTTTATTTCAAGCTCAAGCTTGGACTCTCCCTCTGTCAGACTCAGTGGTGAGAGCAGAGAGCCCCAAGACCAGGAAGAGTAGGGTTTTTATCATAGCAGAGGTTGGGGTGAGGGGATTTCCAGGGTTCAGGACCTGATTGGCTGACATTTGTCTAGGGGTATCTTGGTAAAAGGGAAATAGGTGTGTGCTGGGCTCAGGCTCTGGTGAGCTTACCTAATCTTATCTAATGGTTGAAAAGTTTGGGATGTTAGGTATTTCTCCTTAGATGCTAGCCCAACCCTTGGTGGTATCACCTTGCAGCTTTTCCTAGATCCAGGTATTGCCTGCCAGTAAGATTGTCATGGCAACTGTGTGGTCAAGCTGTTTTGCCCTCCCCGCCCCCCTGCCCCACAGGATGCACCTAACACTGTACATGACACTGTAAAAGTTTTTGTGTCCATTACATGCCGACATGGCACTAAGAGATGATTTAGATCATATCTCTTTTATTCTTTTACTAGGCTTTGTGCATTACCTACTGTCTGATTCTCCCAAGAGCATATGCTCCCCCAGAGCAAGCATGTTACTGATTTTGTTCAAACACGGATGTTTTAGGAAGTGCTACTTATTTCACTCTTGCTGATTTCAAGGGCCAAGTGGTCCTGAGCAAGGAGACTTAAAGGCATTTTGTACAAGGTAGAATCATTTCCAAAGGACAGGGAATTAATTGCAACACAGGGTCTAAGGAAAGGGCAAATTGTTTCCTATTTCTGGGATCAGAGGAAAGTGAGAAGTATGTCGTGAAGGGCTTAACATGCCAAGCAGTGAGTATTATCACACAGTTAATCAGTTTCATATCTGTTACATAGATCTGAGTAGATCTGATGTGTTTCTCAGGGCACCTCAAAATATCAAGGCCATTGATAAGGCTTTATTCTACAATCTCTACTTCTACACCACCATTTCAAGATACTAACCAAGAAAAATTTAATTGGCTTCACACATTTTGAATCATGTTTGTTTGACTTTAAGCACTATTGCATTTTTAGGAATTATTTTATCACCACAAAACATAAACATATTATGTTAATAACAATAACAGAATCTTTTAGGGTAGAAGAATGATTGGCCACTTTCAGTAAACAATTCTGGGAGCTCCCTGAAGTATTTATTCTTGGGATTAAGATAAGAATATGTTCTACTCTTCTAGAGGATCCAACTTTAATTCCCAGGACCCACAACAGGAGGCTCGCAACTGCCTATAAGCTCAGGTCCAGGGATTCCAACTCCCTTTTCTGGTATTTGCTACTGCCTGGACTTAGACACCCAAAACCAACACACACACATAATTTAAAAGAAATAGAAATGATTTTTAAGAAACTTAATCTTGGTACAATTGATATGGAAATCACAAAGGACACAAATCAATCTTAGTCTGAAGATATACAGTCATTTTTACATCAAAATTGAACTTCCATAACAACATGAAGAACTTCTAGCAGTTGGCGTCTACATTAGTTATTTCCTTGTTGCTACAATGAAATACCAATCACGAAGCAACTTAAAGGAGGGTTTATTTAAGTTTACAATTCAAGGGCATACTGTCCATCATAGTGGTCAGAGCTCAAGGCCGTGGGTCACAAATGATCTGCAGTCAGAAAGAAGAAAATGAGGAATGCTGGCACTCAGTTGGCTTTTTTTTTTTTTTCATTTAGTCTGAGATTTCAAACACATGAAATGGTATTGAACACATTTAGGGTGGGTCTTCCTATCTTAACTAACTTAAGCTAGAAACTCACACAGGTGTGCCCAGAGGCTAATTTCCATTGTGATTCTAAATCTCATCAGTTTACAACAATAATTAACCATCAGGTTGTCAAACTAAAACTTTTTTTTTTTTTTTCGAGACAAGGTTTTTCTGTGTAGTTTTGGAGCCTGTCCTGGATCTCAGTCTATAGACCAGGCTGACTTCGATCTCACAGAGATCCACTTGCCTCTGCCTCTGGAGTGCTGGGATTAAAGGCATGCACCACCACCACCCGGCTAAAACTTCTATAAATAAATCTGAAGCTTGAGCAAGTTTCTGAGTTGAAGTAGTAGGTTTGGATATTCAATTCAAAGAGGCCAAACTATAAAAATTAGATTAAATTTAACAAGTAAAGTTTTACTACAAGATCTCTAGACCAAAGACCCTTGAAAATCATTGGGTTTTGAAAGACCAGCATCATATAAGAAACCCAGGAAGGTGATAAAGAAAATAAGTCAAAGAAAATTAGAATAGTTTAGGAACTAGGGGCCTTAATAAGGATGGGCATATTGAGGTTAAGAAGAGCTGTGGGGGACCTATTGAGATGGCTCATCAGGTAAAAACACTTGTCACCAAGACTGACAACCCAAGTCTGATCCCTGGGACTAACATTTGGAAGGAGTGAATTGACTCCCATAAATTGTACTCTGACCTTGACACATACATTGTGATACATATGTACACACACACACACACACACACACACACACACACACACACACAAACACACACCATTGAATGCCATAAAACTTTTACAAAAGAAGGGAGGAGGAAAGGTATAAAATATACTCTCATTGTATTTATGTAATACAGTCAAAATTACAGTTCATAAAATAAGAAATAAGAATACTATTCCCAGTGCAACCACACAACTTAAGTGGGACTTCTTTTCCTGTTTAGATGAGGATGCTTGGCTGTTTTTATTGCCTCCAGACTTACTTAGCCATGCCTTACTCAGTCTGAAAATTGTTCACATGAGGATTACAGTTAATGTTTATATTTTTATTATGGGCTTGGAAACACGATTAAAGAATAAATTATACAAAACAGTGTGACCTTGAATATGGAAAATTTGACTGTATATTTAACATGTTTCATAGCATTTGCAAGAAAGTTGAGCTAAAATACACACTGTAAATCTGCAGGCATCTGAACATAACAGGAAATCATGGTTTTGAACTTGATGGAATATTTCCCATCAAAATATTGAGATGTCAGCTAGATATAGTGGTACATGTCTGTAACCTCAGAACTGATGATATGAAGGCAGGAGGACTGAGGAACCAAGGCCAGTCTGGACCCTGTCAGAGAGATAAGATAGAAGGGAGGGAAGGAGATAGGAAAGGAGGGAGTGATGAAGATGGAGAGGAAATATATGCAGTTTTTAAAACACTAAAGTTATTTAAAAGCTTTCAGTATGTATCTAAAAATCTGGAGGTGACTAAGCTATGTTATACTTTCTGGAATATAGTGGACAGTGTGGTGTGTCAGTGATTTTCATGGTTGTTCTTCCAAAGTTTCTACGCTACAGAAGAGAGCCTGCAAATGGCTGGGGCTCATTTCAATTACAATAGTATTTAGCAAAAAGATGGGAATATCCAAAACTTTCTGGGTTAAAGATGTATTTATGACCTTCATTTTGGTGCTGGTTTCATGTCAGTATTAGCATGTCAACTTGTTATATTGTATATTAAATATATGCATTGATTATATTCCAATTCAATAGAAATAATAAAATGAAAAACTGAATTAAGTATCTGATAGTGTTCTAGCACTGTGCAGGATCCTGTTGAATCAGCTCACAAGCTAATCCATGCAATTTTACTCAACTCCACATTCAGTGTGTTCATGTGTCTTGCAGTCAGTTGAGGTGGGAACATTTCAAACGCGAAATCTATCAAGGGCTACAAATCGTTTTTTGTTTGTTTGTTTGTTAATTTTCCCCTTTCACAGTTAGTTGTTAATATACCAGCGCAGCCCTGGAGTTGCAGCACTGGCAACAGAGACAGGCAAGAGTGAACTGAATTTATCTGCTGGTTTGTATGCGTCTCTTTGCCCTAGTGCCTGAGACACATCACAGTCTTCATCTCCATGGTAAGGCAAGGCTGGGGATGAAGATGCATCATAGTGTAAGTAGTTCAAGCCCACTACTCTGGTAGCCTCCTTTATAAGCACTGAACACTATCAACCTAGGCAGTTCACAGTTAACTTTGCTTCAACTCTTCTATGTACTCTCCTTTTCATTATAAGCTATGCTAAACACCTACCTGGACTGCTGAAAATTGCTGAAATCTTTCATGCAGCAGCTTGAGAAGGTTGTAATCATGAACATTAGCCCCGTACACAGCTCACTCCCAATTATCTCCTTGGGAATGTTGTTATTGTGCAACTGAGATGCATATGAGCTTTCAAACTATAATCACCCACAGAACCCTTCCAACCAGGCCAGTTGCCCAGCAATCCCAGTTTGCCTCAGCTACCTAAAAGGAGCTCTATGAAGTATATTTTTCTGTACTCCTTTCTTCCTTTTTTTTTTCCACTTTTCATGGATTTTAATATATTTCCTATAAAGGAGTTATAGAACATTTTTTCATGTAAAACATTTTCTGTACTTATATTAACCATTATCTACCATTAGTTTGTGTAAAAAAGAAAGACTGTAATAATTTATGAATAAACCTGCATGTCTGAAGTCCACTCATCTTAATTTTTCATGTTCTTTGTATTTTATACATTTTTATGAGGACCTCAGATCTGTGTAGCCTTAAACTATCTTTACTCTAAATATTAATTCAAATAACTTATTTTCTTTCCTCAAATTTACTTTGAAACTAATAGTTACATTGCATGAATTTATTGCACATAACAATGTTTTGGAGTATATTAACAAATTATACCTCAGTTTTCGCGTTTATAAAGTGTGAACAATGGCCATAACTTTATGCTGATAACTTGTGAAGGTTAAATGAATTGTATGCCCCATACCGTGTGTGTTGAGAATCACACAGCTATTTCCTATAGTAATTACTATATAAGTTTCTGATAATGAGATAATTAAATGTTTGAAAAGTAAATGTGAAGGCTCTAGATGTCTAAAAGCATGACAATAACGTCTTCAACACTCACAATTACTTACAAACAACACTAAGATGGAGTTCAATCGATTCCATACAGATGCTTCCTCTTTATTTGAGGGAATTTTAAAAACATAGTTTTTATATGTAGGGATTAGAGATGTAGATCAGATGTAGGAAAATATTTGTTTAATATATGCAAGGCCCTGAGTTCAATTTTCAACATCATGCTACACAAAGGCAAAGAACACCTTTGGAGGAGTTAGTTTTACCTTAATACATTTCTCTTTCTCTTCTTCTTCCTTCTTCCCTTCTCTTCCCTTCTCTTCCCTTCTCTTCTCTTCTCTTCTCTTCTCCCCTCCCCTCCCCATCCCTCCCCTCCCCTCCCCTCCCCTCTCCTCTCCTCTCCTCTCCTCTCCTCTCTTCTCTTTTCCTCTCCTCTTCTCATCTTCAGTCTCCTTTCCTTAGTCTCTCTTTCTCTCCCCATCATTTCATTACCATAATGTCTTAACTACTCTGTCTCTCTCTCTCCTTTATTACATTACCATAATGTTTTAACTATTAAATTTTGTAATATGCATTTAAAGCAAGAAATATGAGAGTTCTGATTTTATTCTTCTATTTTAAAGATTATTTGAGCTAAATGATATATTTTTTTTGAGACTGAATGTGAAACTTAGGACTTTCTCCTAAAAAGAATGCCATTGGAATTTGATCTTGAGAGCCATTGAATTAAATCTGTGTTTATTTAGATGATAAAGACATATTAATAGTCATTTGTAGGGATGGAGAGATGACTCTGCAGTTAAAAACACTGGCTTGCCTTCCAGAGGACCTGGGTTCAATTCCAGTACCCAGGAACTCACAATCCTCTGTGACTCCAGCTCCAGAGGATACTGACACCTCTTCTGACCTCTGTTGGCACTGCATGCATTTGGTATACAGACATACATTCAGGCAAAACATTAATACATATAAAACCTAATGCATTAAAAACAATTATTTCAGTATACAATCACATTTTTGAGAGAAGATGAGCTGGCATAGCAGTAGATGTCTATAATCCCAGCATTTGGTGAAAAAAATGAGGGAGGACCAGGCGTTTAAGGCCAGCTTGAGGTACATGACTTTCTGCTTTAAAATAAAAATAAAAGCTAAAAAGGATGAACTTGTGATCTTAGTCTCTGTGATTTGTAGGGCAGGTATAGCAGCCTTACCACACTTCAGAAACAGCTTTCTTAGACATAATTGACTTTCTTCCAGTCATAATGATGATGTCAAACTTATCAAGTGACTAAACCATGGGGTAGTTGTGCAGATTTTAAGACCCAGAGCAAAAGGGTGATTTTGTACATATTACAGGGTTACTTCAAGCTAGCTGTGACCTGTTGTAACTGACTATAAACCAAAGCTCCTTAAAATATACAGGGTCACGGCTGATTTCACCTTTCATGTCTTAAGCACAGAGCTCAATATGTGGCGTATGCTTTTAGTAACTCCATCTGTGCCCTGGCTTGATTTGATCTCATCAGAGAATGAGTGATCTGTGTTCAGTGTCTGTAATTATAGATTTGAACAGACACTTCCTTTTGCAGTTGGCTCCTCAGCAAATAGCAGTTACTAAGAGGCAGGGCCACCTACCGAGATGAGCTAAGATCAAGCAAAAAGCCTGCACTGGGTCAAACACTACATTGTCCTCCAAGGGAATCTGTTTCCCTAGATTTTTTTTAAACTTTACTTATTCTTACACAATGCT
The DNA here is from genome assembly GCF_949786415.1 of Peromyscus eremicus. Classification (NCBI taxonomy): domain Eukaryota; kingdom Metazoa; phylum Chordata; class Mammalia; order Rodentia; family Cricetidae; genus Peromyscus; species Peromyscus eremicus. The sequence continues at coordinate 39,614,923 of NC_081435.1, forward strand.
GTTATTTATGTACTAGACTGAATGTACTCTTCTGGCACTGGCAAAAAGGAGAAAATTAACAAACAATAAAAATAGAAATAAATAGAGGTAAGAAATAGCTAATAGTATGATGAGGCAAATGTGACTTTGGAGGGTCTCCCCTCAAAAAAAATTAGCAAAAGATAAAGTAAGGTTCCTAAATTGATCATGCAGAAGAGCAATATTTCACAAGAATTGTTATCTAAACTATACTTCCTATGTCATGTTACATTATGCAACTTTTTAAAAACTATTGTATTGAAATGTAATTAAAAATTGTATCTCATAGTTCATGTGTTTCCATTCATTTGGCTATTTGTCCCTGTGCTTTATCCAACCTTGATGTCAACAATTCTTGCTCATATAAACCCTCCTCTTTCTCGCTAATTGGACTTCCAGGGCCTAGCCATGGATCTCTGCATCCAGTTCCCTCTGTCATTGGATGGGGTTTCTAGCACGACAATTAGGGTGTTTGGCCATCCCATCACCAGAGTAGGTCAGTTCAGGCTGTATCTCGACCATTGCCAGCAGTCTGTTTGGGAGGAGGGGACTGGACCTACCTGGACTGAGTCTACCAGGTTGATCTCAGTCCGCGGGGAGGCTTTGCTCTGGAGGAGGTGGGAATAGGGGGTGGGCTGGGGGAAAGGTGCGGGAGGCCAGAGGGGGGAGAACAAGGGAATCCATGGCTGATATGTAGAACTGAATTGTATTGCAAAATAAAAATTAAAAAAATTAAAAAAAAAGAAAAAAAATTGTATCTCACAAAGTGGTGTATAGATCGTTAACTTAATATGTAGAATTTTTAATATTGACTAAAAAGAAAATTAAGAAAAATATGTGTTTGGCATACTAGTACAGGCAAGAAGTTCTTAAGTTTAAAGCTTACTTGGGCTGCACTGTGCCTTCCAAGCTATTCTGTCCTATCCAACAAAACTCCGAACTTAAAAAACCAGAATTAACATATGGTCCAGCCATCCTTCTACTGCTTTTGCAGCCAAATTAATTGAACTATGTATAATGAAGAGATATCTGCATTACCATGTCAATTGCAGCACTATTCACAATAGTTAAGAACTGCAGTTAATGTAAGCATTCCTCAATTGTGCATAGATTTCTCTAAAAGCATTGTAGATATACAGAAAGAATTAGTACTCAGGCACAAAGAATGAGCCTGTGTCATTTGCTGTAACATGGATGGAATTAGAAGACTTTATGAAAAGTGAAAATGGCACAGGAAGAAAAATACTCCATTCCTTCAATCATACAGAAGTTAAAAATTGCAAAACACTGGTTACTAGAGTCTGAGAAAGGAATGGCGGTTATGGGTAGACAGGAGTGATACATGAGTACAGTTGGATAGGAAGAATAGCTGGAAACTTTCCAAAGTACCATAGATTACCTATGGTTGGCAATAATCGAGTATTCAAAATATCTGGTGTAAACATTCCCTAAGCAAAGAAATGATACATGCCTTATCTGGCCATTGTACATTGCACACATGTATTCAAATGCATATCACATGGTATCCCATACATATATACAATTACTACATAGGAAATAATTATTTTAAAAAGACTATTGCTACACATGAGGAGGGGAGAGGGAGATTAGAATAATACATTGAGTAGTAAAGTTAGAGACAAGTGAAATTAACAAGTAACTATTAAATCACTTAAATTATTTTGCCACAAACCTATATATATATATTTATGTATATATATGACACCAATAACTATAATCTTAGACTTACCAATACAACCACTTTTTAAGAAGAAATCTTTTATTAACTTCTGTTTCCCTTTTTATGAGAAAAAAAAAATGTATTCATTATGGGTGTTTCCAGCCTAAGAAGTCAATAGTTTCTTAAAATATGTGAAGAGTCATTGGATGTTTTATTTCATGGCCTTTTGGATTTTTTTGTGAGTTTGAGGGTAATATGGTACTTTTTAGTAAGACTCGTATCAATATTTTACTAGGAGAAAAGAAATAGATTTTAAAAATCTGTATGAAGATTGAATTCATTTGAGAATGGAAGATTCTGTATAATGAAACTCTTTGGCAAGTCTGCTCACATGTTAAATGACTATATTATTTCATTAGGACTCGATGATATTAGTTAATATTTGAAGCTCCAGCTGTCTGGTCCATAGCTTAATGCTTAGTAGTTTGCTATGTAAAAAAAAAGGCAACTTCTAAGTGAAAATTATGAGTGAATCTCTGTAGACTTTCTGGAAATTTATAAAAAAGTTCATTTAATTTTGATAATTTCATACATATATGCTACATATTATGAACATATTTTCCCACTACCTTCTAATACTCCTCCCTAATCCTGCATATCTCTTTTGTATTATATTATGTATGTGAATGGTTTACTTGCACTATGTATGTGCCCCATGTGAGTGCCATGACATGGAGGCTATCAGATGCCATTGAGTCCCCTAGAAGTTTTTGAGCCACCATGAAGGTGCTGGGAACTAGAGTCAGGTCCTCTGTCAGAGAAGCAAGTACTTTTAGCCTGTGAACCATCTTTATACCCCTTGTTTTCTTTCTAAACCATCTTGCTCATATTTTCACATTTATTTAGCCACAGCTACTGTGTGTCTGTGATTTCATCAGGCATGTTAAAGCTAGGAAATAACATTTCGTAGCCTTCCTGTTCATCTTCTAGTTCTGACAGTCTTTCTGCCTCTTCCAGGATGTTCCTGGCCTGTAGGGGAGTTAAAAGAAATGTTCTGTTTAGGTCTGAGCAGTTATTAACCTCTTATTCTCTGCATATCGACCAGTCATGAGTCACTTTCTTAACTGTTGTCTCCTGCAAAAACAAGCTTTTCTGATCAGAGCTGGGAGCATTCCTAGTCTAAGAGTAGGAACAATAGTTTGAAGGCAGTTTTGATACAAGTCCACGTAGCATAATAATAGTAGTAAGTTCCTCTGTCAGTCCTGTCACATTTACAACCACAACATTTTTGCCTAGATTTACAACACCAGTTATGAATATCTTCCCAGAAAAATGATTGGTTACCTCCCAGTCATGTCACTATTAAACCAGTGGGAACATATTGCTTGGCAGTTTAGTATTGTAATATTTTGGGTCCATATCTGGGTCAGACCATTTTTTTTTTTTTTTTTTTTTTTGGTTTTTGAGACAGGGTTTCTCTGTGTAGCTTTGTGCCTCTCCTGGAACTCACTTGGTAGCCCAGGCTGGCCTCGAACTCACAGAGATCCGCCTGGCTCTGCCTCCCGAGTGCTGGGATTAAAGGCGTGCACCACCACCGCCCAGCATCAGACCATGTTTTAGTTAGAGTTTCTATTGCTTCAATGAAACACCATAACCAAAAAGCAAGTTGAGGAGGAAAGGGTTTAATAAGCTTACACTTCTACTTTGCTGTTCATCACTGAAGGAAGTCAAGGGCAGGAACTCAAACAAGATGCTGGAGGCAGGAGCTGATGCAGAGGCTATGGAGATTAAGGCTTGCTTCTCCTGGCTTGCTTAGCCCACCTTTGCTTCTCCTGGCTTGCTCAGCCCACCTTCTCATAGAACCCAGGGACAGCAGCCCAGGGATTGCACCACCCACTATGGGCTGGGCCTTCCACCATTGATCACTAAATAAGAAAATGCCTTACAGCTGGAACTCATAGAAGCATTTCATCAGCGTTTCGTCCTCTGTTGATGCTAGCTTGTGTCCAGCTGACACACAAAACAAGCCAGGACAGACCATTGATGTCTTTTTTCCCATTACAACTTACATAGATCCTGCCAGCACTGTTCATGTTAGCCAATGGAAAGCAACGTTCCACCTCAGTTCCAGCCTGGTTTACTTGTGTGCTGTATATCAAGGATGAGGTATCTTCAGCAAAAGTCTTATCATCTAACACTGGTGGGGGACCAAGAGCAATGAAAATATCTTTTCCGTTTTAGGAGCCTGTGAGAGCCAACAGCTGAAGGAGCATCCCACACTTAGCACTGAGATTGTTCCTGAAAATCCTATGGCTTCCAGGAGCAGCATTATCTATACATTTATGATAGCTCAATTCAAATTAAAAACCAAAATAGTGAAAACTTTTAGTAAGTTTCTGAAGTAGGTTTCCATATGCCCTTTTTCGTTTTGACCCTGTTCCATCCCTGTTGAAACTTTCCCTGACCTCTTCTATCATGTGACATGTGCTTACTGTGATGTCTCTTTAACTTTTAATTCTGCACTGCCTCCTGTGTCAGGATTAATAATCATGTCTGTATCTGCATTGGCATTTAGCTTTTAAAATGGATTAAAACAATGTACTTAATGACATTTTCCAAAGAAAGTTCTGGAAAGTAATGTATTTATACTGCTTTCTAGTTGTATAAATTTCCTGTTCCTTTCTTTCTTCATATGTATGTATATGTATTTGTATGTGTATATAAACATGTGTGTATTGTATGTGTGTGTGTGTGTGTGTGTGTGTGTGTGTGAGAGAGAGAGAGAGAGAGAGAGAGAGAGAGAGAGAGAGAGAGAGAGAGAGATATGGAACATTTATTTGTGTGAATGCCAGAACTCAAGTACCATGGAGTTTGTACCAAGGTCAGAGTCAAACTCATGAGTCAATCCTCACCTTTCACCTTGTTTGAAATAGTGTCTCTTTTGCTGTTTATCTACTGTACTCCGGGCTAGCTGAGCCATGACCTGCCAGTTTCCTATCTCTGTGTCCCTCTTCCCAGTAAAAGCGCTTGGTCACAGATTTTCTCTCTATGCCTTTGACTTTTATGTGGGTTCTTGTCATCTAAACTCAGGTCCACATTTTCTTAAGGAGGATGCTTTTATCTGCTGAGTCAAATCCCAGCTTCTGTGTTAGTTTCTTGATTCAGCTTTAATAAATTACCATAAATTTAGAGGTTTAACACAATGTAGATTTATTGTGCTAGGACTCTCACCTCTATAATTCCACCGTTTCTTTGACCTAAATTCAAACTGTGATCAAGACTTGTTCTGTCTTTACCTTAGAAGATATTCTACTGCCCCAGCATTTGTGGCTTCTACAAATTGCCTGCATTTTAGGCTCACAGATCAATGCATTTTTTTCAACTTTTGCCTCCAGTACTCCTGCTCCTGTCGGCTTTTGTCAAGTAATTGTCCTGATGATTACACTGAAGCCATCTCTGAAACTCTTCTTGGGTATATCATCTCATGTGCAAGGTCCCCATTCTGCTAGTGTCTAGCAATAAAACACATTCACAGGTCCAAAGATTAGAACCTTTGCTGTCATTATTCTACCTACCACATTCAGCCCCTCTTTCTCTTCCTTTCTCATATTTTATGTGGTTTATTTTTAGACATTTGATCCCTATAATCCTATTCCCTAATTCACCCCATTTTATTCATATTTAAGTAAACCTAGAGATTTGAATGTATCTTGATTAGTGCAGCGACTCTATTTTGAAAAGGTTTTGCCAGTTATTTTCCCCAAGTACACCTCCCTAAAGCACTGTTTCTCATGTTTGTTTATGAGGATGTTCAGTGTATTGGTTGTTATGTTTTTATGTGTGAGGATGAGTTAAAGCTCATTTTGCAAATGTCTGTTTAGTTGTATTAATAACCATGCCAGGTCAAAACACACTTTCCCTCCAGACTCTCATGTTATTGCATTAACGACTTCTACATCCAATACTGTAATAGAGTTCTCTGAAGGACAGCCTGACATTTTCCCAAACTTCATTCCTAAACTTTAATTACTTATTCAAAATATTTCATTGCTGATTACTTCACATGCATTCATGCTGATTGTCATCATTGTCTTATATTTCTGAAAGTGTTCTTCATGTCTCTAAGAACATATCAATTCCACTCCTTGTATTTGTGTTTTCAGGGACCCTGGTTATCCATTGTTTGGTCCACTTTTTTCAACTCCCACACTCATTTTCCTTGTGTACTTTAAACACTATGTTTTCTTCTTTGCCCTTCCTTTAAAGATACTGTTTTTCTTATTTATCAAAAACTCATTTCTTACTGTTCTGTCCCCCATCAAATGTGGTTACTAATTCACGAACAGTAGAATATTGGTTCTGGATTTGATTCTTCACTGTTAAATTTCCTTGCTCTTTTTTAGCTGTTGCCTTCTGATTTCATCTTTAAAATATAGATGTATTGGAATCATGTTTTAAATATAAATTACATATTCATTTTCTTGCAAAAATAAAAGGTAATGATGACTTCTTCCTGGCCTGTACTTTATATGGACAAGGTAGCTCAAACTTTCTATTTCAATTATTTACTTAACTTTAGCATACATGCTTGTTTTCTCCCATAATGTGGCATATACATGTCTTTTCCTTCAAAGCTTCAGCATGACCCTATGTATCATTTCCATGTGTTTGAATGGAGATAGCCAGTGGGGAATGGGGTAGGGATCAGTTGGGACTAAGTATAAGCCCAGGCATAAAATATTATTTTTCTTTTACTTACTAATATCCCATAAATAAACATTCATCCTAATCCATTCCAAAATACTCTGAGGCTACAGATATCATGTATGATTTGAATGAGTCTTTAGGGTCTAGGTATTCATCATTAAAAGTTTCTCCTTTTCTGAACTGTTTGAATCTTAAAATACTTTGATCTGCACGAATGCTCTCTCATCCTGCTATTTTTAACAAAGGGTTTTTAGTTTGAAAGTTTCAAAATGTCTCTATAATCATGTCTCTCCCCACATGCTTATAATTGATCTATTAGGAATTGTATAGAAATAAATTGTAGCATGTAAGGTTTTTTCCTTATTAACTTTGTTTTATTCTTAACTGATTTCCATGTATGTGCAGGCAGTAGAAATTGAAATTTTGACACAGCTGTGTTATTTTTGAAGATTTCTCTCTGTGTGTATATGTATAATATATATTCAATTATATATATGATATATATGTCACATATGTTTTATATATATATATATATATATATATATATATATATATATATATATATATTCCATTTTTATTCCAAAATACTTCTCTTCCAGTTTGTCTGGAAGTATATTAAGTATATTTATTTGTCTCTGACAATTTCCATAATGTGATTGATATAGAAATATGTTAATGTGTGTGATCTTCATGGATCGGGTATGACAAAACCTTAGCCAAACCTGAGAGAGAGAGAGAGAGAAAGAGAGAGAGAGAGAGAGAGAGAGAGAGAGAGAGAGAGAAGGAGAGAGAGAGCCCGAGCGCTCAAATTACACAAAATTAGATATGATAAAGGAGACATTATGATGAAATTGAGAAAATACTTAGGACATATTTTTAAAACTAAAGTTCTCCAAATTGGAATTTCTACAAGAAATAGATGAATTTATAAATGCATATAACCTAATAAAAAAGCAAGATGATATAATTACAATGAATAATTAGATTGGAGCGGTAATAAAAAGATAGCTCCCAAATGAAACAAGTCTAAGCCTAGATCAAATCACTATTGAATTCTGATGAACCTTTAAAGAATCATTACAATGTTTCTCAAACTAGTCCACAAATAAAAAGTAAGGAACACTGTTAATTCCTTCTGTGAAGCACATATTCCCAGGTACTAATGTTGAAAGACACAACAACAAAAGTATAGACCAATCTCTCTGAAGTACATAAGTACAAAAATTCTTAGTAAAACACCTTCAAAAAGAATTCATTAAAATATCAAAACTGGGGTTGGGGTTGGGGGATTTAGCTCAGTGGTAGAGTGCTTGCCTAGCAAGCGCAAGGCCCTGGGTTCGGTCCTCAGCTTTGAAAAAAAAAAAACAACCAACAAACAACAACAACAACAACAAAAACCCACCACCACCACCAACAAAAAACCCCCCAAAACACAAAGTAACAAAATATCAAAACCAGCACTTCCCATGATCAACTCAAATTCATTCTAGAGAGGGAAGGATGGTTCAATAGATGCTGTCAGTAGATGTAATTTGAGTATGTGTAGCTTTCCTTGACTTTAGCCACAGATGGAGATGGTGAGGCAAAGGGATCTATTTCTGATTTCTGGCCCTGTGCGTGGTTGAAGGATAACCCTTATTTGGGATTCAGACATCCTCCAAACTGACAATGGTTTTCTAGAATATATTTTCTCATCTGAAATAAATAACAAAAACTTCGCTAGTACAATATATTTATGTGTATTTTAATAGGATAAATTCTTGATGAGTTGAGAATTACAACTAGAATGGTTGTAATTTTTCAACTCTTTATTATTGTGTTTATTCTTGACTTTTTTTGGAAAACATTATTTTTCAGTCTTCATTGTGAATTATAATTTCTTGTCAATATTAAATGCAATGGTTGACTATCTCACAAATCCAGAAATTTATTGTGGAATATTAATTTAAGATGTGTTACATTCATTTATGCTGTGCAATATTTTCTTTTTTCTTTCTTTCTTTTTTTTTTTTTTTTTTTTCTTGAGACAGGGTTTCTCTGTGTAGTTTTGGTGCCTGTCCTGGATCTCACTCTATAGACCAGTCTGGCTCAAACTCACACAGATCCGCCTGACTCTGCCTCCCGAGTGTTGGGATTAAAGGCATGCACCACCACTGCCTGGCTTTTGGAATATTTTCTTAATAATGCAAATTTGTGTTGCATTCTTTTATGGTGCATTTGTTTAATTCTGTGAAGTTGTGTTACTTTGCCTGCCTAAAACACCTGATTGGTCTAATAAAGAGCTGAATGACCAATAGCCAGGGAGGAGAAAGGATCGGTGGGGCTGATGGACAGAGAGAATAAATAGAAGGAGAAAAAAAAGGAAGGAGAAGAGGAGAGGAAGACACCAGGGGCCAGCCACCCAGCTACACAGCAAGACATGGAATAAGAAGTAAAGAAATGTGTATAGAAAGGTAAAAGCCTAGAGACAAAAGACTGATGAAATAATTTAAGCTAAGAAAAGGTGGCTAGAAATAAGCCAAGCTAAGGCTGGGCATCTATAAGTAAGAATAACATTCTGTGTATTTATTTGGGAGCTGGGTGGTGGGCTTCCCAAAGAATAAAAGAGTAGAAAAATTCAACTACAGAAATTTGCTTTGTAATTTGTATAGGAGTTTCTCTGAGAGTACTGACTCTAATAGCTCCTGTTTATCATGCAGCTAAAAAGAAACACCATGACAACAACAACAACAAAAACAAAAACAAACAAGCAAACAAAAAAACAACTGAGCAAGAGGAATGACCACTTTCAGGAGAAGTAGCTGAGCAACTTTGACTCAACACCTAAACAGAAATTGAAACTTGCATTAAAATGTGTGAAAAATGTTATCAGACAAATGATATATGGAAACAAAATTAGAAAAAAGTATAGTGAGCACTAGTACCTAGAATGCATTGTGAGGAAAGCTGTATTCATTTATGCATTACAATCTTGTCTTAACACTGCAAGAGCAATACAGATTCAAGATAGGTTTGCAAAGTCTCTCTGAATTCCTTGTAGTAACAGTACCAGGTACATAATTGAATATATGGTCTACAAGCTGATCAATAACTGGTTGGACTGTTTGAAATTGCCTTCAAATGTGTGATATGGAAGTGTGTGAGTGTGAGGGGGGGTATTGATTTAAAGAATACCACAGGGGAGAATTCAAAGTGGAAGATGAAAGCTGGAAGGAAAGAACACAGCTCAATTTAAGACCAACACACTATGGAACTATCCAGCCATGAAATAGAAGACCTTGGGAGGCCACAGACTCCCCAGGGTGGTTGTCTGAGCCGTATGGATTTGCCCTTTTCATGAAATGATGGAGAGTGCAGCGTGGATATCAGTTGTTTTTCTTTTTTTTTTTTTTTTCTTTTTTTTGCCTTACTACCATCTGTTTGTTCATGTATTTTTCACAGGAGCTTTGTTTTGAGAAATTAGTCTAGCTGCACTGGTTAAAGTCCATGAGGGCAGTTAATGCAATCTCCTCTCAGGGCCAAGTTGGAAACTGTGTTCAAATTAATCAGAATCTCATTTCCAGGAAATTGAGCTGCAGAAGGTGGGAAGTCATTCATTCCTGGAGAGACAAACCCGATCCAGAAGGAGGCCAGTTTCTGCAGCTGGAATTCAAAGTTGCTTTATTTTGTGACCTCATTAGTGTGGAGTTTCAGTGCTTACCCTAAGACACACTCTTTTTTTTCTAATTAGTTCACTGATTCATAATACTATGTAACTAATCAGATAGGATTTCTGATATTTAAAACCTTTGGAGTGTGATTGATACAGACATACCAACCTGTATGTAGGTGATTAAACTGATTCACTGTGGGAATAAGCACTAGATTGTCCGTGGAGTTTTATCTAGAAAGATTTTTGCCATTTTTTTTCCTTTTTGAGAAAGGGATTTCACTGTGTATCCCAAGCTGTCCTGGAACTCACAATCCCCCTGTTTTAGCCCCTAGACTGCCACCTCTCCATCTAGCCACTTCTATTTTATACTTTCTTTTTTTGTCGTTTGTTTGTTTATTTTATTTTGCACATGTGCATGGCAGGGTGCCTTGGCATATTTATAGAGGTTAAAGCACAACTAATAGGAGTTGTTCTCTCCTCCCACCATGTGGGTCCTGGGGATCAAACTCAGATCAACAGGCTGGCTGGCACATGACTTTACCCAGTGAGCTATCACCCGACTCTCCTCATGCACCTTTAAAGTAGGTAAATAAGGCAGGCAAATAGGAGAGCTGGAATTTTTGTGCACTATAAAAGGTCCTTATACTTTTTCTGACTGTAAGAGTTTATGTAGAATTAGTCACGGTTTGTCTGCTACACAGGTTATTGAGCTTTGGACCCAGCTGCACCTTCCTGTTTCATTCTGGCCACTTTGATTGGTCAGGATTGGGTCTGTGACACTGTGATCTCTAGAAATGATCAAATCATCTAAGAGAGCCATTTGATGAAATCTGACATTACCAGTACTAACATTCACTTCAGGGAATAAGTAGTCGGGATTGAACTACCAATCACTGGACAAGCATCACTCAAGGAAAACAAGTGAAGCTTACATCCTCACCTCTTTGAAGAGGCTGGATTGCTTTCCCAGACTACATGGTAAAAGTAAAGAATTTTAAAGATTGCAAGCTCTCACCTTTTTTGTGCAACATGCTTTCTTCATATGTTTCAATATGCCATCCTGGTGATTGTTAGACATATACAAATATCATGAAGTGCACAAAGAATTTAGTATTTACTTTCTGTCCCCATTTACACATAAATCCTGCTTATTCTCCAAGATATGCTCCATGGAGGATGTTGGCAATAATTTCAGACCTTCAGTAATCTAACCTCTTATCTAGATCACTGCTATTTGTCTCGATCATCTTCTCTCCATCAATTCTCTATGTAATTGATTACCTGGCTGAGTTCTCTATAATGTTAGAACAATAATGGTCTTCCTGATTTTCCCATGTTAATTGAATTATGCCAGTTTCTATACATTATGTAGTGAATTTCAATTTTTTAGAGTATATGTATATATATTTTTCTTATCATGTACAAGTGCTGTCTATTTCCTGAGAGTTTTAAGTTCATTTTTGAGGACACTTATAACTTAATCTTTAGTAAATATGAAGATAATTCCCTTTAGTAGTCTAGGTCTGAATTTTCTGTCTTACACACATACATTTGGGAATACCCCTATGTTTTATTGGAATTTACAAAGAAGCAATAATTGGACTCAGATCTCCCCTGTCCTCCCTCCCCCCCCCTATGTGTGTGTGTGTGTGTGTGTGTGTGTGTGTGTGTGTAAGAGACAGAGATAGAGATAGAGAGATAGAAATCTCTCTCTCTCTCTCTCTCTATATATATATATATATATACAGAGAGAGAGAGAGAGAGAGAGAATTTATCAATTTCGTTATCTGGAATGCTTTTGTTAATTCTCATTTTAAGTTTCTTATTTATTTAGCTTCTTTTATAAGTTTTGGTTCTATTATTTTTCTTCTTTAGAGTAAAGACTCCTGTGACCACAGTTGCCCTTGAAGTCTCTGTCACTGTAAGTTCATATGTGCTAGGACCTTGTCATGTTCAGCAAATATTATTTTACTGCAGATGCCCTCTACCTCTGGCTTTTATAACCATTCTGCCACCTCTTCCACACTGATCCTGAGCCTTGGAGCTGGGATGTGATAAATGTTCCATTAGATGCTAGGCACTCAAATCTCAAAAGTAAAGATACACACACACACACACACACACACACACACACACACACACACACACACACATATATATATATATATATATATATATATATATATATATATAAATGAAATGACTGATGAGCTGGCTCAGCAGTTGAGAGTGTTTGTTGCTTGTGTAGAGAACCTGGGTTCAGTTCCTAGAAACCACATGGTGTAGCTAGAGTTTTCCTGACTGGCCCACAGTCAGGACCAATCTCTGACACCCGCCAGTGCCACAGCCACTCAGACCCAACCAAATAAACACAGAGACTTACATTGGTTACAAACTGTATGGCCGTGGCAGACTTCTTGCTAACTGTTCTTACAACTTAAATTAATCCATTTCTATAAATCTATACCTTGCCACGTGGCTTGTGGCTTACCAGTACTTTACATCTTCCTTGTCCTGAAGGCGGCTGGCAGTGTCTCTCTCACTCAGCTTCCTGTTCTCTCAATTCTCCTCTCTGTTAGTCCCGCCTATACTTCCTGCCTGGCCACTGGCCAATTGGTGATTTATTTATTGACCAATCAGCAACACATTTGACATACAGACCATCCCACAGCACTTCCCCTTTTCTTTTCTTAAAAAGGAAGTTTTTAACCTTTACACATCTCCAAAGTCAGCTTGGTATATTTGGGAATTTGGGCGTAGCTTCTCTTACTACTTCCTGCTGGAGGGGGGCGCTGTACCTTATGGGGACACAAAGAATATTTTAGGATTATGGAGTAGTCCATGAGGGTGTATCGTCTGAGCCAGTTGCCTTGAAACGGTTCTGGATGTTGGATCATCTGGGCCATGGTGTCATCGGAGACCTTTCAGGTGGTCTTGGCTGGTCAAACCTGATGTATCTTAATCTGGAACAAATCCATAGCCTCTGGCTTTCTGTGGAAACAAAAGCAGAGCCTCCTTTCCAAAGCAACATATCCTTACATCCAAATTTTGAAGTTAAGGTACCTTTAAAATATACATTTTGGCATAACTTAACAGCTTTTGTAATCAAATGTTTTTCTTCAGTTACAAATATCAAAGAAAACATAATCCAGATTCTCTGTGTGGTAGCCATCTTTATGTGGCTTATTTTTTCATATTAGCTTGAGCCTATTGCTTTAAACTGCAGCCTTCTAAGCCTGAAACGGCGCTGGCGTTGTGGCTGCTGGCTCCACCCACTTCAGCTTCCCAACATGGCGGTGGTATGTTTTCTGCCAGCTCTGGGAGCCATCAACTCTCAGAAATAGTGGGTCTATGCTTCTATCAAAGCAGTGTGTAGCCCAGAAACCTCTTTTTTTTTTTGTTTTGTACTAGCAAAGGCTAAATCCACCACACAGCTTAATGTGCCACTTGCAGAGGCTTCATTCCCGCCATACTGCAGGTCGAGCATGCACATGCCAGGAACCCGCTATAGTAGCTCAAACACTCAGGCTGCCACTAACTTGAGAGAAACAACTAGGAACTGTTTTTAGCTCCATTTTAGAATCTTTTTTCTCAGGTTTTAGGTGGAAACTCTTGCCAACACGTTGGACGCCATTTGGTAACTCAAAACCATCTGTAACTCTGTGTCAGGGGGTCCATAATCCTCTTATGATGTCAACTAACACCAAGCATGCATGTGGTATACATGTATACAAACCAGCAAAACACATACACACACACACACACACATACACACACATACACACACACACACACACCACACACACGTATTGTATACACACACACACACACGTATACACACACTGTGTGTATACGTGTGTGTGTGTGTGTGTGTGTGTGTGTGTGTGTGTATACCCAAAGTACCCCACAGTTTCTTATTGTCTCTGCACCAGTTGGAGGTCTCTGTATTAAATGTTTCTACTGCCAAAAGAAGCTTCTCTAATGAGGGTTGAGAAGGACCCTACTCTTATCTGTATGAGGATAAGAATTTAAGAGACAGTTTAAGACTAAGGTCACTTAGTAGCATAAAAATATTAGGTTCTCCTCTAGGTTCTATGACATAGCCAGCCACAGGATTTGACCCAGTTAACCATACCAGTACCAGGCATGAGTTCTGTATTTAAAACCATCGGTTGGCCATTGCCACAACATTAATGCCACTACGGCACCAGTGGACACGTCTAGCTGGAAAAGCAATTAATTTCGCTCACAGGATACAACAACTGAGTAAGACTATTGACTATTTTTCTCCCCAGGATAGCATGCATAGAACCATCCAGCATTATGAAAGATAGCCAAGAGGGAGCAAGATTCCATATTGTTACCTACCAGCTTGAATTCTTTAGGTCCTTTGACTCAAGCACATAGTATTTTCCACTATCGTGTCTAATCATCAAGTTCTAAAGGGGAATGAAGATCAGTGGCAACACTTTGTAATGTTTGGCATGTCTATCGGGCCTCACTGACCAACAATTTAAGAAGAGGC